>NC_092709.1:364026203-364308703 GCF_047496885.1 Scyliorhinus torazame
CGACACCCCCCCACACTGACACCCACCACACCGACCCCCCCCACGCCGACCCCCCCCACACCGACCCCCCCCACACACCGACCACCCCCCCACACCGACCACCCCCCCCCCCACACCGACCCCCCCACACCGACCCCCCCCCCACACCGACCACCCCCCCCCACACCGACCCCCCCACACCGACCCCCCCACACCGACCCCCCCCACACCGACCCCCCCACACCGACCACCCCCCCACACCGACCCCCCCACACCGACTACCCCCCCCACACCGACACCCCCCCACACCGACCCCCCCCCACACCGACCACCCCCCCCACACCGACCCCCCCACACCGACCCCCCACACCGACCCCCCCCCACAACGACCCCCCCCCCACACCGACCCCTCCCACCCCCGACCACACCCCACACCGACCCCCCCACACCGACCCCCCCCACACTGACCCCCCCCCCACTCGACAGCAACCCCCCACACCGACCACACCCCCCACACCGACCCCCCCCACACCGACCCCCCCCCCACACCGACCACCCCCCCCACACCGACCCCCCCCCACACCGACCCCCCCCACACACCCGACCACACCCCCCCACACCGACCCCTCCCCCCCACACCGACAGCATCCCCCACACCGACCACACCCCCCCACACCGACCCCCCCCCACACCGACCCCCCCCCACACACCGACCACACCCCCCCACACCGAGCCCCCCCACACCGACCCCCCCCACACACCGACCACCCCCCCACACCGACCCCCCCCCCACACCGACCCCCCCCACACACCGACCACACCCCCACACCGACCCCCCCCCACACCGACCACCCCCCCACACCGACCCCCCCCCACACCGACCCCCCCCACACACCGACCACACCCCCCCACACCGACCCCCACCCCCACACACCGACCACCCCCCCACACCGACCCCCCCCCACACCGACACCCCCCCCACACCGACCACCCCCCCCACACCGACACCCCCCCCACACCGACCACCCCCCCCCACACCGACCACACCCCCCACACCGACAGCAACCCCCACACCGACCCCCCCACACCGACCCCCCCCACACTGACCCCCCCCCACTCCGACAGCAACCCCCACACCGACCACACCCCCCACACCGACCCCCCCCTACACCGACCCCCCCCCACACCGACCCCCCCCACACCGACCACCCCCCCACACCGACCCCCCCCCACACCGACCCCCCCCCCACACACCGACCACACCCCCCACACCGACCCCCCCCCACACACCGACCACAACCCCACACCGACCACCCCCCCCACACCGACCCCCCCCCACACACCGACCACACCCCCCACACCGACCACACCCCCCACACCGACCACCCCCCCACACCGACCCCCCCCCCCACACCGACCCCCCCCCACACACCGACCACACCCCCCACACCGACCACCCCCCCACACCGACCCCCCCCACACACTGACCACCCCCCCACACCGACCCCCCCCCCCCACACCGACCCCCCCCACACACCGACCACACCCCCCACACCGACCACCCCCCCCACACCGACACCCCCCCACACCGACCACCCCCCCACACCGACACCCCCCCACACCGACCACCCCCCACACCGACCACACCCCCCACACCGACAGCAACCCCCACACCGACACCCCCCCACACCGACACCCCCCCACACCGACCACCCCCCACACCGACACCCCCCCCACACCGACCATCCCCCACACCGACCCCCCCCCACACCGACCCCCCCCACGCCGACCCCCCCCACACTGACCCCCCCCCACACTGACCCCCCCACACCGATCACACCCCACACACCGACCACCCCCCCATACCGAACCCCCCCACCCCTCCACACCGACCCCCCCCCACACCGACCACCCCCCACACCGACCCCCCCCACACTGACACCCCCCACGCCGACCATCCCCCACACCGACCATCCCCCACACCGACCCCCCCCACACTGACCCCCCCCCCACACCGACACCCCCCCACACTGACCATCCCCCACACTGACCCCCCCCCCCACACCGACCATCCCCCACACCGACCATCCCCCACACCGACCCCCCCCACACTGACCCCCCCCACACCGACACCCCCCTCACACTGACCCCCCCCACATCGACACCCCCCCACACCGACACCCCCCCACACCGACCCGTCCCCCACACCGACCCCCCCCCACACTGACCCCCCCCACACCGACACCCCCCCACACTGACCCCCCCCCACATCGACACCCCCCCCACACCGACACCCCCCCACACCGACCATCCCCCACACCGACCCCCCCCACACCGACCATTCCCCCCACACCGACCCCCCCCCACACTGACCCACCCCCACGCCGACGCCCCCCACACTGACCCCCCCCACACTGACCCCCCCCACAGTGACCCCCCCCCACACCGACACCGCCCCACACCGACACCCCCCTCATCGACCCCCCCCCACGACACCGACCATCCGCCCACACCGACCCCCCCACACCGACACCCCCCCCACACCGACACCCCCCCACACCGACCACCCCCCACAGCGGCACCCCCCCACATCGAACCCTCCCACACCGACCCACCCACACCGACCCCCCCACACCGACCCCCCCCACCCCGACCACACCCCACACCGACCCCCCCCACCCCCGACCACACCCCACACCGACCCCCCCCCACACCGACACCCCCCCACACCGACCACCCCCCACACCGACACCCCCCCCACATCGAACCCTCCCACACCGACCCCCCCCACACCGACCCCCCCACACCGACCCCCCCCACCCCGACCACACCCCACACCGACCCCCCCCACCCCGACCACACCCCACACCGACCCCCCACACACCGACCACCCCCCCCACACCGACACCCCCCCACACCGACCCCCCCACACCGACCCCCCCCCACCCCGACCACACCCCACACCGACCCCCCCCACCCCGACCACACCCCACACCGACCCCCCCCACACCGACCCCCCCACACCGACCACACCCCCCCACACCGACCCCCCCCCACACCGACCCCCCCCACCCCGACCACACCCCACACACCGACTCCCCTCCCCCCACACCAACCCCCCCACCGTCCACCCCCCCACCCCGACCCCCCCCCACACCGACCCCCCCCCACACCGACCCCCCCCCACACCGACCCCCCCCACCCCGACCACACCCCACACACCGACTCCCCTCCCCCCCACACCAACCCCCCCACCGTCCACCCCCCACACCGACCCCCCCCCCACACCGACCACACCCCCCCACACCCGACAGCAACCCCCACACCAACCCCCCCATACCGACCACACCCCCCACGCCGACAGCAACCCCCACACCAACCCCCCCCCACACCGACCCGCCCCACACACCGACCACACCCCCCACACCGACCCCCCCACACCGACCACCCCCACACCGACACCCCCCACACCGACCGCCCCCCACACACCGACTCCCCCCCCCCACACTGACCCCCCCCACACCGACACCCCCCCCACACTGACCCCCCCACATCGACACCCCCCCACACCGACCATCCCCCACACCGACCACCCCCCACACCGACCATCCCCCACACCGACCATCCCCCACACCGACCCCCCCCACACCGACCCCCCCCACACTGACCCCCCCCACACCGACCCCCCCCACACTGACCCCCCCCACACCGACCACCCCCCCCACATCGACACCCCCCCACACCAAAACCCCCACACCGACCATCCCCCACACCGACCCCCCCCCCACACCGACCCCCCCCACGCCGACCCCCCCCACACTGACACCCCCCACACTGACCCCCCCACACCGATCACACCCCACACACCGACCACCCCCCCATACCGAACCCCCCCCACCCCTCCACACCGACCCCCCCCCACACCGACCACCCCCCACACCGACCCCCCCCACACTGACCCCCCCCCCCACGCCGACCATCCCCCACACCGACCATCCCCCACACCGACCCCCCCCACACTGACCCCCCCCCCACACCGACACCCCCCCACACTGACCATCCCCCACACTGACCCCCCCCCCACACCGACCATCCCCCACACCGACCATCCACCACACCGACCCCCCCCACACTGACCCCCCCCCACACCGACACCCCCTCACACTGACCCCCCCCACATCGACACCCCCCCACACCGACACCCCCCCACACCGACCGTCCCCCCACACCGACCCCCCCCACACTGACCCCCCCCACACCGACACCCCCCCACACTGACCCCCCCCCACATCGACACCCCCCCACACCGACACCCCCCCACACCGACCATCCCCCACACCGACCCCCCCCCCACACCGACCATCCCCCACACCGACCCCCCCCACACTGACCACCCCCACGCCGACCCCCCCCACACTGACCCCCCCACACTGACCCCCCCCACAGTGACCCCCCCCCACAACCGACACCGCCCCACACCGACACCCCCCCACATCGACCCCCCCACACCGACCATCCGCCCACACCGACCCCCCCACACCGACACCCCCCCACACCGACACCCCCCCACACCGACCACCCCCCACAGCGACACCCCCCCCACATCGAACCCTCCCACACCGACCCACCCACACCGACCCCCCCCACACCGACCCCCCCCACCCCGACCACACCCCACACCGACCCCCCCCACCCCGACCACACCCCACACCGACCCCCCCCACACCGACACCCCCCCCACACCGACCACCCCCCACACCGACACCCCCCCCACATCGAACCCTCCCACACCGACCCCCCCCCACACCGACCCCCCCACACCGACCCCCCCCACCCCGACCACACCCCACACCGACCCCCCCACCCCGACCACACCCCACACCGACCCCCCCACACACCGACCACCCCCCCACACCGACACCCCCCCCACACCGACCCCCCCGCACCGACCCCCCCCCACCCCGACCACACCCCACACCGACCCCCCCCCCACCCCGACCACACCCCACACCGACCCCCCCCCACACCGACCCCCCCACACCGACCACACCCCCCACACCGACCCCCCCCCCACACCGACCCCCCCACCCCGACCACACCCCACACACCGACTCCCCTCCCCCACACCCAACCCCCCCACCGTCCACCCCCCACACCGACCCCCCCCCCCCACACCGACCCCCCCCCCACACCGACCCCCCCCCCACACCGACCCCCCCCACCCCGAACACACCCCACACACCGACTCCCCTCCCCCCACACCAACCCCCCCACCGTCCAGCCCCCCACACCGACCCCCCCCCACACCGACCACACCCCCACACCGACAGCAACCCCCACACCAACCCCCCATACCGACCACACCCCCCCACGCCGACAGCAACCCCCACACCAACCCCCCCCCCACACCGACCCCCCCCACACACCGACCACACCCCCCACCACCCGACTTCCCCCCCACACCGACCACCCCCACACCGACACCCCCCCACACCGACCCCCCCCCACACACCGACTCCCCCCCCCCACACCGACCCCCCCCACACACCGACCACCCCCCCACACCGACACCCCCCCCCACACTGACACCCCCCCACACCGACCCCTCCCACACCGACCACCCCCCCACACCGACCCCCCCCACACCGACCCCCCCACACCGACCCCCCACACCGACCCCCCCCACACCGACCCCCCCCACACCGACCCCCCCCCACACCGACCACCCCCACACACCGACCACCACCCCCACACCGACACCCCCCACACTGACACCCACCACACCGACCCCCCCCCACGCCGACCCCCCCCCACACCGACCCCCCCCCACACACCGACCACCCCCCCCACACCGACCACCCCCCCCACACCGACCCCCCCACACCGACCCCCCCCACACCGACCACCCCCCCCCACACCGACCCCCCCACACCGACCCCCCCACACCGACCCCCCCCACCACCGACCCCCCCACACCGACCACCCCCCCCACACCCGACCCCCCCACACCGACTACCCCCCCCACACCGACACCCCCCACACCGACCCCCCCCCCCCACACCGACCACCCCCCCCACACGACCCCCCCACACCGACCCCCCACACCGACCCCCCCACTCCGACCCCCCCCACAACCGACCCCCCCCACCCCGACCACACCCCACACCGACCCCCCCACACCGACCCCCCCCACACTGACCCCCCCCCCACTCCGACAGCAACCCCCCACACCGACCACACCCCCCACACCGACCCCCCCCCACACCGACCCCCCCCCCACACCGACCACCCCCCCACACCGACCCCCCCCCACACCGACCCCCCCCACACACCGACCACACCCCCCACACCGACCCCTCCCCCCCACACCGACAGCATCCCCCACACCGACCACACCCCCACACCGACCCCCCCCCACACCGACCCCCCCCCACACACCGACCACACCCCCCACACCGAGCCCCCCCACACCGACCCCCCCCACACACCGACCACCCCCCCACACCGACCCCCCCCCCCACACCGACCCCCCCCACACACCGACCACACCCCCCACACCGACCCCCCCCACACCGACCACCCCCCCACACCGACCCCCCCCCACACCGACCCCCCCCACACACCGACCACACCCCCCACACCGACCCCCCCCACACCGACCACCCCCCCCACACCGACCCCCCCCCCACACCGACACCCCCCCCACCACCGACCACCCCCCCACACCGACACCCCCCCACACCGACCCACCCCCCCCCACACCGACCCACACCCCCCACACCGACAGCAACCCCCACACCGACCCCCCCACACCGACCCCCCCCCACACTGACCCCCCCCCCACTCCGACAGCAACCCCCACACCGACCACACCCCCCCACACCGACCCCCCCCTACACCGACCCCCCCCCACACCGACCCCCCCCCACACCGACCACACCCCCCACACCGACCCCCCCCCACACCGACCCCCCCCACACACCGACCACACCCCCCACACCGACCCCCCCCACACACCGACCACAACCCCACACCGACCACCCCCCCACACCGACCCCCCCCACACACCGACCACACCCCCCACACCGACCACACCCCCCACACCGACCACCCCCCCCACACCGACCCCCCCCCCCACACCGACCCCCCCCACACACCGACCACACCCCCCACACCGACCACCCCCCCACACCGACCCCCCCCACACACTGACCACCCCCCCACACCGACCCCCCCCCCCCCACACCGACCCCCCCACACACCGACCACACCCCCCACACCGACCACCCCCCCACACCGACACCCCCCCACACCGACCACCCCCCCCACACCGACACCCCCCCACACCGACCACCCCCCACACCGACCACACCCCCCCACACCGACAGCAACCCCCCACACCGACACCCCCCCCACACCGACACCCCCCCACACCGACCACCCCCCCACACCGACACCCCCCCACACCGACCATCCCCCACACCGACCCCCCCCCCACACCGACCCCCCCCACGCCGACCCCCCCCACACTGACCCCCCCCACACTGACCCCCCCACACCGATCACACCCCCACACACCGACCACCCCCCCCATACCGAACCCCCCCCACCCCTCCACACCGACCCCCCCCCACACCGACCACCCCCCACACCGACCCCCCCCCACACTGACACCCCCCCACGCCGACCATCCCCCACACCGACCATCCCCCACACCGACCCCCCCCACACTGACCCCCCCCCACACCGACACCCCCCCACACTGACCATCCCCCACACTGACCCCCCCCCCCACACCGACCATCCCCCCACACCGACCATCCCCCACACCGACCCCCCGCCCCACACTGACCCCCCCCACACCGACACCCCCTCACACTGACCCCCCCCACATCGACACCCCCCCCACACCGACACCCCCCCACACCGACCGTCCCCCACACCGACCCCCCCCACACTGACCCCCCCCACACCGACACCCCCCCACACTGACCCCCCCCCACATCGACACCCCCCCCACACCGACACCCCCCCCACACCGACCATCCCCCACACCGACCCCCCCCACACCGACCATCCCCCACACCGACCCCCCCCACACTGACCACCCCCACGCCGACGCCCCCCACACTGACCCCCCCACACTGACCCCCCCCACAGTGACCCCCCCCCACACCGACACCGCCCCACACCGACACCCCCCTCATCGACCCCCCCCCACACCGACCATCCGCCCACACCCGACCCCCCCACACCGACCACCCCCCCACACCGACACCCCCCCACACCGACCACCCCCCACAGCGGCACCCCCCCACATCGAACCCTCCCACACCGACCCACCCACACCGACCCCCCCACACCGACCCCCCCCACCCCGACACACCCCACACCGACCCCCCCACCCCGACCACACCCCACACCGACCCCCCCCACACCGACACCCCCCCCACACCGACACCCCCCACACCGACCACCCCCCCCCCCCGACCACCCCCCCGACACCCCCCCCACATCGAACCCTCCCACACCGACCCCCCCCACACCGACCCCCCCCACACCGACCCCCCCCACCCCGACCACACCCCACACCGACCCCCCCCACCCCGACCACACCCCACACCGACCCCCCCACACACCGACCACCCCCCCCCACACCGACACCCCCCCCACACCGACCCCCCCACACCGACCCCCCCCACCCCGACCCACACCCCCACACCGACCCCCCCCCACCCCGACCACACCCCACACCGACCCCCCCCACACCGACCCCCCCACACCGACCACACCCCCCACACCGACCCCCCCCCCACACCGACCCCCCCCACCCCCGACCACACCCCACACACCGACTCCCCTCCCCCCACACCAACCCCCCCACCGTCCACCCCCCACCCCGACCCCCCCCCACACCGACCCCCCCCCACACCGACCCCCCCCCCACACCGACCGACCCCACCCCCCCCCACCCCGACCACACCCCACACACCGACTCCCCTCCCCCCACACCAACCCCCCCACCGTCCACCCCCCACACCGACCCCCCCCCCACACCGACCACACCCCCCACACCGACAGCAACCCCCACACCAACCCCCCCCATACCGACCACACCCCCCACGCCGACAGCAACCCCCACACCAACCCCCCCCCACACCGACCCGCCCCACACACCGACCACACCCCCCACACCGACCCCCCCCACACCGACCACCCCCACACCGACACCCCCCACACCGACCGCCCCCACACACCGACTCCCCCCCCCACACCGACCCCCCCCACACACCGACCACCCCCCCACACCGACACCCCCCCCACACTGACACCCCCCCACACCGACCCCCCCCACACCGACCACCCCCCCCACACCGACCCCCCCACACCGACCCCCCCACACCGACCCCCCCACACCGACCCCCCCACACCGACCCCCCCCACACCGACCCCCCCACACCGACCCCCCCACACCGACCACCCCCACACCGACCCCCCCCCACACCGACCACCCCCCCACACCGACCCCCCCCACACCGACCCCCCCCCACACCGACCCCCCCCACACACCGACCACCCCCCCACACCGACACCCCCCCCACACTGACACCCCCCACACCGACCACCCCCACACCGACCCCCCCCCACACCGACCCCCCCCACACACCGACCACCCCCCCACACCGACACCCCCCCACACTGACACCCCCCCACACCGACCACCCCCACACACCGACCACCCCCCCACACCGACACCCCCCACACCGACCCCCCCCACACCGACACCCCCCCCACACCGACCCCCCCCACACCGACCCCCCCCACACCGACCCCCTCACACCGACCCCCCCCACACCGACCCCCCCACTCCGACCCCCCCACACCGACCCCCCCCACCCCGACCACACCCCACACCGACCCCCCCACACCGACCCCCCCCACACTGACCCCCCCCCACTCCGACAGCAACCCCCACACCGACCACACCCCCCACACCGACCCCCCCCCACACCGACCCCCCCCACACCGACCACCCCCCCCACACCGACCCCCCCCCCCACACCGACCCCCCCCACACACCGACCACACCCCCCACACCGACCCCCCCCACACACCGACAGCATCCCCCACACCGACCACACCCCCCACACCGACCCCCCCCACACACCGACAGCATCCCCCACACCGACACCCCCCCCACACCGACCCCCCCCCACACACCGACCACACCCCCCACACCGACCACCCCCCCACACCGACACCCCCCCACACCGACCACCCCCCCCACACCGACACCCCCCCACACCGACCACCCCCCCCCACACCGACCACACCCCCCACACCGACAGCACCCCCCACACCGACCCCCCCCACCCGACCCCCCCCCACACGACCCCCCCCCACCCGACAGCAACCCCCACACCGACCCCCACACCGACCCCCCCCACACTCGACCCCCCCCCCACACCGACAGCAACCCCACACCGACCACACCCCCCACACGACCCCCCCCACACCGACCCCCCCCCACACCGACCCCCCCCCACACCGACCACCCCCCCACCACCGACCCCCCCCACACCGACCCCCCCACACACCGACCACACCCCCCACCCGACCCCCCCCCACACGACAGCATCCCCCACACCGACCACACCCCCCTCACCGACCCCCCCCACACACCGACCACACCCCCCACACCGACCACCCCCCCCACACCGACCCCCCCCCACACACCGACCACACCCCCCACACCGACCACACCCCCCACACCGACCACCCCCCCCACACCGACCCCCCCCCCACACCGACCCCCCCCCCACACCGACCACACCCCCCATACCGACCACCCCCCCACACCGACCCCCCCCCACACCGACCACCCCCCCCACACCGACACCCCCCCCACACCGACCACCCCCCACACCGACCACACCCCCCACACCGACAGCAACCCCCACACCGACACCCCCCCACACCGACACCCCCCCACACCGACCACCCCCCACACCGACCACACCCCCCACACCGACAGCAACCCCCACACCGACCCCCCCCCACACCGACACCCCCACACACCGACAGCAACCCCCACACCGACCACCCCCCACACCGACCACACCCCCACACACCGACAGCAACCCCCACACCGACCCCCCCCCCACACCGACACCCCCCCACACCGACCACCCCCCACACCGACCACACCCCCCACACCGACAGCAACCCCCACACCGACCCCCCCCACACCGACCCCCCCCACACCGACACCCCCCACACACACCGACAGCAACCCCCACACCGACCCCCCCCACACCGACCACCCCCCCACACCGACCCCCCCACACCGACCCCCCCCACACTGACCACCCCCCACCCCCGACCACCCCCACACCGACCACCCCCCCCACACCGACCCCCCCCCACACCGACACCCCCCACCCCGACCACCCCCACATCCGACCACCCCCCCCACCCCGACCATCCCCCCCACAACGACCCCCCCGACACCCCCCCACACCGACCCCCCCTCACCCCCCCCCACACCGACCCCCCCCACACCGACCACACCCCCCACACCGACCCCCCCCGACACCCCCCCACACCGACCCCCCTCACCCCCCCCACACCGACCACCCCCCCCACACCGACTACCCCCCCCACACCGACACCCCCACACCTACCACGCCCCCCACACCGACCCCCCCCACACCGCCCCCCCCCACACCGACACCCCCCACCCCCTCCACACTGACACCCCCCCACACCGACCACTCCCCCCACACCGACCCCCCTTCACACCGATCCCCCCCATACTGACCCCCACCACACCGACCACTCCCCCCACACCGACTCCCCCCACCCCTCCACACCGTCACCCCCCCCCACACCGACACCCCCCACCCCCCCACACCGACCCCCCCCCCCACCGACCCCCCCCCCACACTGACCCCCCCCCCCCCACCCCACACCGACCCCCCCCCCCCCCAACTTGCAGGGTAAAAGAGAGCAAAAGGAAGGAAGCAGGAAAGTGTTGGATGATTGGCCATGAGCATAATAAATGGTGGTGCAGGCTCAAACCACGAATGGCCTCATCCGTCTCCTATTTTATGTGTTTCTATGATACACATTGAGGAAGCACGTGCGGAGAACAGGCACCGGAATGTGGCGACGAGGGGATTTTCACAGGAACTTCATTTGAAGCCTACTTGTGACAATAAGCGATATTCATTTCATTTCATTTCATTCTAAAGCCTCCACATCCTTCTGGTAGTGTGGCGAGCAGAATTGAACACTATACTCCAAGTGAGGCCTAACTAAGGTTCCATACAGCTGCAACATGACTTGCCAATTCTTATACTCAATGCCCCGGCCAATGAAGGCAAGCATGCCGTACGCCTTCTTGACTACCTTCCCCACCTGTGTTGCCCCTTTCAGTGACCTGTGGACCTGTACTCCTAGATCACTCTGACTTTCAATACTCTTGAGGGTTCTACCATTCACTGTATATTCCCTACCTGCATTAGACCTTCCAAAATGCATTACCTCACATTTGTCCGGATTAAACTCCATCTGCCATCTCTCCGCCCAAGTCTCCAGACAATCTAAATCCTGCTGTACCCTCTGACAGTCCTCATCGCTATCCGCAATTCCACCAACCTTTGTGTCGTCCGCAAACTTACTAATCAGACCAGTTACATTTTCCTCCAAATCATTTATATATACTACAAAGAGCAAAGGTCCCAGCACTGATCCATGTGGAACACCACTGGTCACAGCCCTCCAATTAGAAAAGCATCCCTCCATTGCTACTCTCTGCCTTCTATGACCGAGCCAGTTCTGTATCCACCTTGCCAGCTCACCCCTGATCCCGTGTGACTTCACCTTTTGTACTAGTCTACCATGAGGGACCCTATAAATGTCAAGGATGCTTGGAACACATGGGAGCCCAGGAGGTAGTGGAACATAAAGGACGTTTTATGGTGGGGAAATTCAGCTGGGGAGAGATTGGTTGCAGTTATGGCATGAAATGGGATTAAAAAGAAGAGAAATGGAGCTGAAGAAAAAAGGAACAAAAGATACGGGCAGCACGGTAACACAGTGGTTTAGCACTGTTGCTTCACAGCGCCAGGGTCCCAGGTTCGATTTACGGCTGGGTCACTGTCTGTGCGGAGTCTGCACATCCTCCCCGTGTCTGCGTGGGTTTCCTCCGGGTGCTCCGGTTTCCTCCCACAATTCCCAAAACACGTGCTGTTAGATGAACTGGACATTCTGAATTCTCCCTCAGTGTGCCCGAACAGGCGCCGGAATGTGGCAACTAGGGGCTTTTCACAGTCACCACATGGCAGTGTTAATCATAGAATCATAGAATTTACAGTGCAGAAGGAGGCCATTCGGCCCATCGAGTCTGCACCAGCCCTTTGGAAAGAGCGCCCTACCTAAGCCGACAACTCTATCCTATCCCCGTAACCCAGTAACCCCACCCAACCTTTTTGAAATGAAATGAAAATTGAGATAAATTGTTAAGTTACCTTCCAGAGGAAAAACGAACTGCCCTGAAAGAGTTATTGATATCACATGGGCAAGTTTGTGGAGATAAGTTGGGAATCACTAAAATGGCCATACATGATGTAAATGTGAAATGAAAATAATAATCGCTTATTGTCACAAGTAGGCTTCAATGAAGTTACTGTGAAAAGCCCCTAGTCGCCACATTCCGCCGCCTGTTCGGGGAGACTGGTACGGGAATTGAACGGTGCTGCTGGCCTGCCTTGGTCTGCTTTAAAAGCCAGCGATTTAGCCCAGTGAGCTAAACCAGCCCCTTTTTGGGGACTAAGGACAATTTAGCATGGTCAATCCACCTAACCTGCACATCTTTGGACTTGTGGGAGGAAACCGGAGCACCCGGAGGAAACCCACGCGGGGAATCAAACCTGGGATTGTGGAGCTGTGAAGCAACTGTGCTAACCACTGTGCGACTGTGTCCCCCCCCATAATGTAAGCCTCCTTGTGACAATAAAGATTGTTATTAGTATAAACACATCCAAGTACAGTTACACAGTGAATAATCTTTACACTGCTGAATAAACAGATCCCAGTACAGTTACACAGTGACTAATCCTTACCCTGCTGAATAAACACATCCCAGTACAGTTATACAGTGAGCAATCCTTACACTGATGAATAAACACATCCCAGTACAGTTATACAGTGAGCAATCCTTACACTGATGAATAAACACATCCCAGTACAGTTACACAGTGAGCAATCCTTACCCTGAGGAATAAACACATCCCAGTACAGTTACACAGTGAGTAATCCTTACACTGATGAATAAACACACCCCAGAACAGTTACACAGTGAGTAATCCTTACACTGATGAATAAACACATCCCAGTACAGTTACACAGTGAGCAATCCTTACCCTGAGGAATAAACACATCCCAGTACAGTTACACAGTGAGTAATCCTTACCCTGCTGAATAAACACATCCCAGTACAGTTACACAGTGAGCAATCCTTACCCTGCTGAATAAACACATCCCAGTACAGTTACACAGTGACTAATCCTTACCCTGCTGAATAAACACATCCCAGTACAGTTACACAATGAGTAATCCTTACCCTGCTGAATAAACACATCCCAGTACAGTAACACAGCGGATAATCCTAACCCTGCTGAATAGACACATCCCAGTACAGTCACACAGTGAGTAATCCTTACTCTGCTGAATAAACACATCACAGTACAGTTACACAATGAGTAATCCTTACCCTGCTGAATAAACACATCCCAGTACAGTAACACAGCGGATAATCCTAACCCTGCTGAATAGACACATCCCAGTACAGTTACACAGTGAGTAATCCTTACACTGCTGAATAAACACATCCCAGTAGAGTTACACAGTGAGAAATCCTTACCCTGAGGAATAAACATATCCCAGTACAGTTACACAGTGTGTAATCCTTACCCTGCTGAATAAACACATCCCAGTACAGTTACACAGTGAGTAATCCTTACCCTGCTGAATAAACACATCCCAGTACAGTCACACAGTGAGTAATCCTTACGCTGCTGAATAAACACATCCCAGTACAGTTACACAGTGAGTAATCCTTACCCTGCTGAATAAACACATCCCAGTACAGTTACACAGGGAGTAATCCTTACCCTGCTGCTGGATAAACACATCCCAGTAAAGTTACACAGTGAGTAAGCCTTATCCTGCTGAATAAACACATCCCAGTACCGTTACACAGTGAGTAATCCTTACACTGATGAATAAACACACCCCAGAACAGTTACACAGTGAGTAATCCTTACACTGATGAATAAACACATCCCAGTACAGTTACACAGTGAGCAATCCTTACCCTGAGGAATAAACACATCCCAGTACAGTTACACAGTGAGTAATCCTTACCCTGCTGAATAAACACATCCCAGTACAGTTACACAGTGAGCAATCCTTACCCTGCTGAATAAACACATCCCAGTACAGTTACACAGTGACTAATCCTTACCCTGCTGAATAAACACATCCCAGTACAGTTACACAATGAGTAATCCTTACCCTGCTGAATAAACACATCCCAGTACAGTAACACAGCGGATAATCCTAACCCTGCTGAATAGACACATCCCAGTACAGTCACACAGTGAGTAATCCTTACTCTGCTGAATAAACACATCACAGTACAGTTACACAATGAGTAATCCTTACCCTGCTGAATAAACACATCCCAGTACTGTAACACAGCGGATAATCCTAACCCTGCTGAATAGACACATCCCAGTACAGTTACACAGTGAGTAATCCTTACACTGCTGAATAAACACATCCCAGTAGAGTTACACAGTGAGAAATCCTTACCCTGAGGAATAAACATATCCCAGTACAGTTACACAGTGTGTAATCCTTACCCTGCTGAATAAACACATCCCAGTACAGTTACACAGTGAGTAATCCTTACCCTGCTGAATAAACACATCCCAGTACAGTCACACAGTGAGTAATCCTTACGCTGCTGAATAAACACATCCCAGTACAGTTACACAGTGAGTAATCCTTACCCTGCTGAATAAACACATCCCAGTACAGTTACACAGTGAGTAATCCTTACCCTGCTGCTGGATACACACATCCCAGTAAAGTTACACAGTGAGTAAGCCTTATCCTGCTGAATAAACACATCCCAGTACAGTTAGACAGTGAGAAATCCTTACCCTGAGGAATAAACATATCCCAGTACAGTTACACAGTGTGTAATCCTTACCCTGCTGAATAAACACATCCCAGTACAGTTACACAGTGAGTAATCCTTACCCTGCTGAATAAACACATCCCAGTACAGTTATACAGTGAGTAATCCTCACCCTGCTGGATAAACACATCCCAGTACAGTTACACAGTGAGTAATCCTTACCCTGCTGAATAAACACATCCCAGTACAGTTACACAGTGAGTAATCCTTACCCTGCTGCTGGATAAACACATCCCAGTACAGTTACACAGTGAGTAAGCCTTACCCTGAGGAATAAACACATCCCAGTACAGTTACACAGTGAGAAATCCTTACCCTGAGGAATAAACATATCCCAGTACAGTTACACAGTGAGTAATCCTTACCCTGCTGAATAAACACATCCCAGTACAGTTACACAGTGAGTACTCCTTACCCTGCTGAATAAACACATCCCAATACAGTTACACAGTGAGTAATCCTTACCCTGAGGAATAAACACATCCCAGTACAGTTACAGTGAGTAATCCTTACCCTGCTGAATACACACATCCCAGTACAGTTACACAGTGAGTAATCCTTCCCCTGCTGAATAAACACATCACAGTACAGTCACACAGTGAGTAATCCTTACCCTGCTGAATAAACACATCCCAGTACAGTTACACAGTGAATAATCCTTACCCTGCTGAATAAACACATCCCAGTACAGTTACACAGAGAGTAATCCTTACCCTGCTGAATAAACACATCCCAGTACAGTTACACAGTGAGTAATCCTTACCCTTCTGAATAAACACTTCCCAATACAGTCACACAGTGAGTAATCCTTACACTGCAGAATAAACACATCCCAGTACAGTTACACAGTGAGTAATCCTTACCCTGCTGAATAAACACATCGCAGTACAGTTACACAGTGAGTAATCCGTACCCTGCTGAATAAACACATCCCAGTACAGTTACAGTGAGTAATCCTTACCCTGCTGAATAAACACATCCCAGTACAGTTACACAGTCAGTAATCCTTACCCTGCTGAATAAACACATCCCAGTACAGTTACACAGTGAGTAATCCTTACCCTGCTGAATAAACACATCCCAGTACAGTTACACAGTGAGTAATCCTTACCCTGCTTAATAAACACATCCCAGTACAGTTACACAGGGACTAATCCTTACCCTGCTGGATAAACACATCCCAGTACAGTTACACAGTGAGTAATCTTTACTCTGCTGAATAAACACATCCCAGTACAGTTACAGTGAGTAATCCTTACCCTGCTGAATAAACACACCCCAGTACAGTTACACAGTCAGTAATCCTTACCCTGCTGAATAAACACATCACAGTACAGTTACAAAGTGAGTAATCCTTACCCTGCTGAATAAACATATCCCAGTACAGTTACACAGTGACTAATCCTTACCCTGCTGGTTAAACACACCCCTGTACAGTTACAGAGTGAGTAATCCTTACCCTGCTGAATAAACACATCCCAGTACAGTTACACAGTCAGTAATCCTTACCCTGCTGAATAAACACATCCCAGTACAGTTACACAGTGACTAATCCTTACACTGCTGGATAAACACACCCCTGTACAGTTACAGAGTGAGTAATCCTTACCCTGCTGAATAAACACACCTCAGTACAGTCACACAGTGAGTAATCATTACCCTGCTGAATAAACACATCCCAGTACAGTTACACAGTGAGTAATCCTTACGCTGCTGAATAAACACATCGCAGTACAGTTACACAGTAAGTAATCATTATCCTGCTGAAGAAACACATCCCAGTACAGTTACACAGTGAGTAATCCTTACCCTGAGGAATAAACACATCCCAGTACAGTTACACAGTGAGTAATCCTTACGCTGCTGAATAAACACATCCCAGTACAGTTACACAGTGAGTAATCCTTACTCTGCTGAATAAACACATCCCAGTACAGTTACACAGTGAGTAATCCTTACTCTGCTGAATAAACACATCCCAGTACAGTTACACAGTGGGTAATCCTTACGCTGCTGAATAAACACATCCCAATACAGTTACACAGTGAGTAATCCTTACCCTGAGGAATAAACACATCCCAGTACAGTTACACAGTGAGTAATCCTTACCCTGCTGAATAAACACATCCCAGTACAGTTACACAGTGAGTAATCCTTACTCTGCTGAATAAACACATCCCAGTACAGTTACACAGTGAGTAATCCTTACCCTGAGGAATAAACACATCCCTGTACAGTTACACAGTGTGTAATCCTTACCCTGCTGAATAAACACATCCCAGTACAGTTACACAGTAACTAATCCTTACCCTGCTGAATAAACACATCCCAGTACAGTTACACAGTGAGTAATCATTACCCTGCTGAATAAACACATCCCAGTACAGTTACACAGTGAGTAATCATTACCCTGCTGAATAAACACACCCCAGTACAGTTACACAGTGAGTAATCCTTACCCTGCTGAATAAACACATCCCAGTACAGTTACACAGTGAGTAATCCTTACCCTGCTGAATAAACACATCCCAGTACAGTTACACAGTGAGTAATCCTTACCCTGCTGAATAAACACATCCCAGTACAGTCACACAGTGAGTAATCCTTAACCTGCTGAATAAACACATCCCTGTACAGTTACACAGTGAGTAATCCTTACCCTGCTGGAAAAACACATCCCAGTACAGTTACACACTGAGTAATCCTTACCCTGAGGAATAAACACATCCCAGTACAGTTACACAGTGAGTAATCCTTACGCTGCTGAATAAACACATTCCTGTACAGTTAGTTACACAGTGAGTAATCCTTACCCTGCTGGAAAAACACATCCCTGTACAGTTACACAGTGAGTAATCCTTACCCTGAGGAATAAACACATCCCAGTACAGTTACACAGTGAGTAATCCTTACGCTGCTGAATAAACACATCCCTGTACAGTTACACAGTGAGTAATCCTTACCCTGCTGGAAAAACACATCCCAGTACAGTTACACAGTGAGTAATCCTTACCCTGCTGGAAAAACACATCCCAGTACAGTTACACAGTGTGTAATCCTTACCCTGAGGAATAAACACATCCCAGTACAGTTTCACAGTGAGTAATCCTTCCCCTGATGAATATTAATAATAATCTTTACAAATAAACCTGTTGGACTTTAACCTGGTGTTATTAGACTTCTGAAGGTCCCTCATGGCAGACTGGGACAAAAGGAGAAGTCACACGGGATTCGAGGTGAGGTGGTTCGCTCACAGAAGGCAAAGGGTAGCAGTGGAAGGGCATTTTGAATGGAATATACATTCATAACATACATTAATGATCTGGAAGAAGGTACTGAAGGCACTGTTGCTAAGTTTGCAGATGATACAAAGATCTGTAGAGTGACAGGTAGTATTGAGGAAGCAGGGGGTCTGCAGAAGGACTTGGACAGGCTAGGAGAGCGGGCAATGAAGTGGCAAATGGAATACAATGTGGAAAAGTGTGAGGTTCTGCACTTTGGAAGGAGGAATTTAGGCACAGACTCTTTTCTAAATGGGAAGATGCTGAGGAAATCAGAAGCACAAAGGGACTTGGGAGTCCTTGTTCACGATTCTCTGAAGGTTAATGTGCAGGTTCAGTCGGCAGTAAGGAAGGCAAATGGAATGTTAGCATTCATGTCGAGAGGGCTAGAATACAACACCCGGGATGTACTTCTGAGGCTGTATAAGGCTCTGCTCAGACTCCATTTAGAGTATTGTGAGCAGTTTTGGGCCCCATATCTAAGGAAGGATGTGCTGGCCTTGGAAAGGGTCCAGAGGAGGTTCACAAGAATGATCCCTGGAATGAAGAGCTTGTCGTATGAGGAACGTTTGAGGACTCTGGGTCTGTACTCGGAGTTTAGAAGGATGAGGGGGGATCTTATTGAAACTTACAGGATACTGCGAGGCCTGGATAGAGAGGACATGGAGAGGATATTTCCACTTGTAGGAAAAACTAGAAGCAGAGGACACAATCTCAGACTAAAGGGACGATCCTTTAAAACAGAGATGAGGAGGAATTTCTTCAGCCAGAGGGTGGTGAATCTGTGGAACTCTTTGCTGCAGAAGGCTGTGGAGGCCAAATCACTGAGTGTCTTTAAGGCAGAGATAGATAGGTTATTGATCAATAACGGGATCAGGGTTTATCATATAATTTACACTGCAGAAGGAGGCCATTCGGCCCATCGAGTCTGCACCGGCTCCTGGAAAGAGCACCCCACCAAAGGTCAACACCTCCACCCTGTCCCGATAACCCAATAACTGCCCCCGCCCCCCCAAAAAAACTAAGGGCAATTTTGGACACTAAGGGCAATTTAGCATGGCCAATCCACCTAACCTGCACATCTTTGGACTGTGGGAGGAAACCGGAGCACCCGGAGGAAACCCACGCAGACACGGGGAGGATGTGCAGACTCCACACCGACAGTGACCCAAGCCGGGAATCGAACCTGGGACCCTGGAGCTGTGAAGCAATTGTGCTATCCACAAAGCTACCGTGCTGCCCTGGGGAGAAGGCAGGAGAATGGGGTGAGAAAATATCAGCCATGATTGAATGGCAGAGCAGACTCGATGGGCCGAATGGCCTAATTCTGCTCCTCTGTCTTATGGTCTTATGGAAGGTTGTGATTCGTGGAGTTCCACAGGGATCGGTGCTGGGGCGTCGGTTGTTTGTAGTATGGAGATGGTCTGATGATAAGTTTGCGGATGACACCAAGGTTGGTGGTTGGCAGATAGTGTTGAGGATTGTCAGAGGATACAGCAGGACAGAGATAGATTGGAGACATGGGCAGAGAAATGGAAAATGGAGTTTCATCGGACAAATGTGAGGTAATGCATTTCGATAGAGGGATAACAGGAATGCGGAATATTTGGCTAATGGTAAAGTTCTTGAAAGTGTGGATGAGCAGAGGGGTCTAGGTGTCCATGTACATAGATCCCTGAAAGTTGCCACCCAGGTTGATAGGGTTGTGAAGAAGGCCTATGGAGTGTTGGCCTTTATTGGTAGAGGGATTGAGTTCCGGAGTCAGGAGGTCATGTTGCAGCTGTACAAAACTCTGGTCCGGCCGCATTTGGAGTATTGCGTACAGTTCTGGTCACCGCATTATAGGAAGGACGTGGAGGCTTTGGAGCGGGTGCAGAGGAGATTTACCAGGATGTTGCCTGGTATGGAGGGAAAATCTTAAGAGGAAAGGCTGTTGGACTTGAGGTTGTTTTCGTTGGAGAGAAGAAGGTTAAGAGGAGACTTAATAGAGGCATACAAAATGATCAGGGGGTTAGTTAGGGTGGACAGTGAGAGCCTTCTCCCGCGGATGGAAATGGCTGGCACGAGGGGACATAGCTTTAAACTGAGGGGTAATAGATATAGGACAGAGGTCAGAGGTAGGTTCTTTACGCAAAGAGTAGTGAGGCCGTGGAATGCCCTACCTGCAACAGTAGTGAACTCGCCAACATTGAGGGCATTTAAAAGTTTATTGGATAAACATATGGATGATAATGGTATAGTGTAGGTTAGATGGCTTTTGTTTCGGTGCAACATCGTGGGCCGAAGGGCCTGTACTGCGCTGTATTGTTCTATGTTCTATGTTCTATGTTCTATGATAGGTGTAACATAGAGGGGAAATATACTGTAAATGGCAAAACTCTTAGGAATACAGAAAGTCAGAGAGATCTGGGTGTGCAGGTCCACAGATCTTTGAAAGTGGCAACACAAGTGGACAAGACAGTCACGAAAGCAGATGGAATGTTCGCCTTCATTGGACGGGGTATCGAGTATAAAAACTGGCAAGTCTTGCTGTAGTTGTATAGAACCTTGGCAAGGCCACATTTGGAACATTGCGCACAATTCTGGTCACCACACCACCAGAAGGATGTGGAGGCTTTGGAGAGGGTACAGGAGAGGGTTACCAGGATGTTGCCTGGTCTGGAGGGTGTTAGCTTTGCGGAGAAGCTGAATAGCCTGGGACTGTTTTCATTAGAAAGACGGAGGTTGAGGGGCGACCTGATCGAGGTCTACAAGATTATGAGGGGCATGGATAGAGTGGATGGGCAGGCACTCTTTCCCAGGGTGGAGGGGTCAGTCACCAGGGGGCATAGGTTTAAGATCTGTGGGGCAAAGTTTAGAGGAGATGTGCGAGGCAGGTGTTTTACACAGAGGGTGGTGAGTGCCTGGAACGCGTTGCCAAGAGAGATTGGGAAGCAGATACATTAACGGTGTTCAAACGGCATCTTGTCAAACACATGGCTAGGATGGGTATAGAGGGATACGGCACAAGGCAGCACGGTAGCATTGTGAATAGCACAATTGCTTCACAGCTCCAGGGTCCCAGGTTCGATTCCGGCTTGGGTCTCTGTCTGTGTGGAGTCTGCACATCCTCCCCGTGTGTGCGTGGGTTTCCTCCGGGTGCTCCGGTTTCCTCCCACAGTCCAAAGATGTGCAGGTTAGGTGGATTGGCCATGATAAATTGCCCTTAGTGTCCAAAATTGCCCTTAGTGTTGGGTGGGGTTACTGGGTTATGGGGATAGGGTGGAGGTGTTGACCTTGGGTAGGGTGCTCTTTCCAAGAGCCGGTGCGGACTCGATGGGCCGAATGGCCTCCTTCTGCACTGTAAATTCAATGATAATCTATAAGGAAGTGCTGAGGAGTTTGGCCAAGGGTGGTATCATGACCAGTACAGGCTTGGAGGGCCGAAGGGCCTGTTCCTGTGTTGTATTGTACATCGTTCTTTGAGGGGGGGAAGTGGCAAATAGCCTCGTACAATATTACGAACATGCACCTTGAAAAAGAAAACTGAACTTGAAGAAACAACAATCAACGACAAATAGGATCAAAAGAATTCCCCAAACCTCCAAACAGCAACTGGAGCCTCCAACCTTTACTGATGCAGCTCTCTCCTTTTACACAAGTTCTTAGATCTTCCCTGTTGTGTTATTGACCCTGGGGTAACACGGACTGCAACAGGATGCAGTTGTGCTCGAAAGCAGACGCCAAACTTAGACGTTGGTTCAATACGTTTTATTGAACTTCTGTAACAAGGCACACAGCTGGCTGTGGGTTGACACTCTCCTACTCTAAGTGTACTAACTCTAACTAACTAGACCAGACTAGCTCTGAGCCACGTGTAGAAGGTGCAAATGATATATACACCCTGACTGTCACTACAGTTGTCACCAGTGGAAAGAGGCGGAGTGCTGATGCCTCGTGTGTTTTAGAGTAGGAAGCCCCCCTCTAGTGTTCTGCCTCGTGATTGGTTGTGTTCTGTCCTGTGTGTTGATTGGCTAACCTGGGTGCCTATCACTGCCTGTCCTTACGTACTATTTACAGCGAGTTGTAAGGTGTCCAGTGTGCAGATACAGAACAAGAGTACAAAATAAATGTCTATAAGTCCAATCTCTGGGGCTGGCGTCGGATCCGTGTCGATCGCCGGAGAGGTGGAGGCGGGGATGTCGGGGCCTTGACAGGCGGGATGGCAGCCAGGGTGGTGGCCTCGTGGAGCGAGGTGTCCGGAGAAGGCATAACGACAGCTGGAAAAGTGACTCGGTGGTGGGCGGACAGGTTTGCGTAGAGCCCTTCTGTCTCGCCTGACAATGCAGTCATCAGCCATGCGAACCACGAATGACCTGGGAGCAGCCGGTCGAACAACAGCAGCTGGAGCTGACCAGCCTCCATCAGGGAGCTTGATGCGAACAGCATCTTCCGGAGAGAGCACGGGCAGATCGGTCGCACGAGCATCGTACGTCAGCTTCTGCCGGTTTCGGAGTTGCTGCACCTTTTGCAACACTGGGAGGTGATCCAGGTCTGGTAAATGAACGGCCGGAACAGTCGTCCGCAGGTCTCGATTCACAAGGAGTTGTGCCGGAGACGTACCGGTGGACAGAGGGGTTGCCCTGTACGCCAGCAGCGCAAGGTTAAAGTCAGAAGCTGAGTCCGCAGCCTTGCAGAGCAGTTGCTTCACGATACGGACCCTTTCTCGACCTTCCCGTTAGATTGCGGGTAATGCGGGATGGAGGTAATGTACTTGAACTGGTACAGACTTGCGAAGTTGGACCACTCTTGGCTGTGGAAGCAGGGACCGTTGTCGCTCATGACAGTGAGTGGAATACCATGTCTGGCAAATGTCTCCTTGCAGACCTTGATGTGAGGTCGGACAGTTTCACCACTTCCGGGTAACTCGAAAAGTAATCGATGATGAGCACGTACAAAGAACAGAGAACAAAGAAATGTACAGCACAGCAACAGGCCCTTCGGCCCTCCAAGCCCGTGCCGACCATGCTGCCCGACTAAACTACAATCTTCTACACTTCCTGGGTCCGTATCCTTCTATTCCCATCCTATTCATATATTTGTCAAGACGCCCCTTAAATGTCCCTATCGTCCCTGCTTCCACTACCTCCTCCGGTAGCGAGTTCCAGGCACCCACTACCCTCTGTGTAAAAAACTTGCCTCGTACATCTACTCTAAACCTTGCCCCTCTCACCTTAAACCTATGCCCCCTAGTAATTGACCCCTCTACCCTGGGGAAAAGCCTCTGACTATCCACTCTGTCTATGCCCCTCATAATTTTGTAGACCTCTATCAGGTCGCCCCTCAACCTCCTTCGTTCCAGTGAGAACAAACCGAGTTTATTCAATCGCTCCTCATAGCTTATGCCCTCCATACCAGGCAACATTCTGGTAAATCTCTTCTGCACCCTCTCTAAAGCCTCCACATCCTTCTGGTAGTGTGGCGACCAGAATTGAACACTATACTCCAAGTGTGGCCTAACTAAGGTTCTATACAGCTGCAACATGACTTGCCAATTCTTATACTCAATGCCCCGGCCAATGAAGGCAAGCATGCCGTATGCCTTCTTGACTACCTTCTCCACCTGTGTTGCCCCTTTCAATGACCTGTGGACCTGTACTCCTAGATCTCTTTGACTTTCAATACTCTTGAGGGTTCTACCATTCACTGTATATTCCCTACCTGCATTAGCCCTTCCAAAATGCATTACCTCACATTTGTCCGGATTAAACTCCATCTGCCATCTCTCCGCCCAAGTCTCCAGACAATCTAAATCCTGCTGTATCCTCAGACAGTCCTCATCGCTATCCGCAATTCCACCAACCTTTGTGTCGTCTGCAAACTTACTAATCAGACCAGTTACATTTTCCTCCAAATCATTTATATATACTACAAACAGCGAAGGTCCCAGCACTGATCCCTGTGGAACACCACTGGTCACAGCCCTCCAATTAGAAAAGCATCCCTCCATTGCTACCCTCTGCCTTCTATGGCCTAGCCAGTTCTGTATCCACCTTGCCGGCTCACCCCTGATCCCGTATGACTTCACCTTTTGTATTAGTCTACCATGAGGGACCTTGTCAAAGGCCTTACTGAAGTCCATATAGACAACATCCACTGCCCTACCTGCATCAATCATCTTAGTGACCTCCTCGAAAAACTCTATCAAGTTAGTGAGACACGACCTCCCCTTCACAAAACCGTCCTGCCTCTCACTAATACGTAGTCACGCCCATTGGCGTGAACAGGTCGATTCCCACCTTGGACCGTGGAGAGGTCACAATCTCGTGTTGCTGGAGTGTTTCTTTTGTTTGAGCAGGCTGGAAACGCTGGCAGGTCGCACAATTGAGGACCTGGTTGGATTTGTCCTGGTTGGTGCCGGGCCAGTAGACAGCTTGCTGGGCCCTGCGCCTGCATTTCTCGACACCGAGGTGCCCCTCGTGGATCTGTTTGAGCACTAAGCTCTGGAGGCTGCGAGGAATAACGATACGATCCCGCTTGAGGAGGATCCCCTCGACAACTGTCAGGTCATCCTTGACATTAAAGAACTGAGGGGATTGCCCTTTTTGCCAGCCATTTGCGAGGTGGTGCATTACACGCTGCAGAAGAGGGTCTTTGGCAGTCTCTTCTCAAATGTTGATCACTCTTTCATCTGAGGCCGGGAGGTTGCTGGCACACAGCTGCACCTGTGCCTCAATCTGGCGGATGAAGTCGACCTGTTCACAGGGCGAGCTGATGGCGCGAGACAGGGCGTCCGCGATGATTAGCTCCTTGCCTGGTGTGTAATCCAACTCGAAATCATACCTTCGGAGTCAAAGGAGAATGCGCTGAAGCCTGGGCGTCATGTCATTCAAGTCCTTGTGAATGATATGGACCAAGGGTCTGTGTTCAGTCTCCACTGTGAAGGTTGGTAGACCGTAGACGCAGTCATGGAACTTTACAATGCCGGTGAGGAGGCCCAGACACTCTTTCTCTAACTGAGCAGACGGCTGCTCAGTGGGAGTCATGGCCCTTGACGCATAGGCCACTGGAGCCCAGGACGAGGAGTCATCCTTCTGGAGGAGCATCGCACCAATGCCGTCCTGGCTGGTGTCAGTGGAGATTTCCGTCTCCCTCTCCGGGTCAAGAGAGAATATCAAACCAAGCTAGAGTCACAGACAGACTCTCGGCGGTTGTGGCAAGGACTAAACAACATAACGGGCTACAAAGCGAAGCCGAGCAGTATCTCTGGCAGCAGCGCACCCCTCCCCGATGAACTCAATGCATTCTATGCTCGGTTCGAGCAGGTAAGCAACAATCCGCTGGCGAGTGCCCCAGCAGCCCATAATTTACCCATACCCACCATCACAGCGTCCGAAGTCAGATTGGCCTTCCTGAAAGTGAACCCTCGGAAGGCGACGGGCCCGGACGGGATCCCTGGTCGTGCACTCAGAGCCTGCGCGGACCAGCTGGCAGAGGTATTCACGGACATCTTTAACCTGTCCCTACTCCACTCCGAGGTCCCCACCTGCTTCAAGAAGACCACCATCATACCGGTGCCAAAGATGAACCAGGCAACGTGCCTCAATGACTACCGACCAGTGGCCTGACTTCAGTCGTAATGAAGTGCTTCGAGAGGTTGATCATGAAGCGCATCACCTCCATACTCCCAGAACGCCTTGATCCACTGCAATTCGTATACCTCTGCAACCGGTCCACATCAGACACCATTTCCCTGGCCCTACACTCATCCCGAGAGCATCTCGACAGCAAAGACTCCTACATCAGAATCCTATTTATTGACTACAGCTCCGCCTTCAACACCATAATCCCAGCCAAGCTCATATCAAAGCTCCAAAACCGAGGACTTGGCTCCTCCCTCTGCAACTGGATCCTCGATTTTCTGACCAACAGACCACAATCAGTAAGAATGAACAACAACACCTCCTCCACAATAGTCCTCAATACCGGGGCCCTACAAGGCTGCGTACTTAGCCCCCTACTCTGCTCCCTGTACACACACGACTGCGTGGCAAAACTTGGTTCCAACTCCATCTACAAGTTTGCTGACGCTACGACCATAGTGGGCCGGATCTTGAATAACGACGAGTCCGAATACAGGAGGGAGATAGAGAACCTAGTGGAGTGGTGTAGCGACACCAATCTCTCCCTCAATGCCAGCAAAACTAAAGAGCTGGTCATTGACTTCAGGAAGCAAAGTACTGTACACACCCCTGTCAGCATCAACGGGGCCGAGGTGGAGATGGTTAGCAGTTTCAAATTCCTAGGGGTGCACATCTCCAAAAATCTGTCCTGGTCCACCCATGTCGACGCTACCACCAAGAAAGCACAACAGCGCCTATACGTCCTCAGGATACTAAGGAAATTCGGCATGTCCACATTAACTGTTACCAACTTTTACAGATGCACCATAGAAAGCATCCTATCGGGCTGCATCACAGCCTGGTATGGCAACTGCTCGGCCCAGGACCGCAAGAAACTTCAGAGAGTCGTGAACACCGCCCAGTCCATCACACAAACCTGCCTCCCATCCATTGACTCCATCTACACCTCCCGCTGCCTGGGGAAAGCGGGCAGTATAATCAAAGATCCCTCCCACCCGGCTTACTCACTCTTCCAACTTCTTCCATCGGGCAGGAGATACAGAAGTCTGAGAACACGCACGAACAGACTCAAAAACAGCTTCTTCCCCACTGTCACCAGACTCCTCAACGACCCTCTTATGGACTGACCTCATTAACACTACACCCTGTATGCTTCACCCGATGCCGGTGCTTATGTAGTTACATTGTATATGTTGTGTTGCCCTATTATGTATTTTCTTTTATTCCCTTTTCTTCCCATGTACTTAATGATCTGTTGAGCTGCTCGCAGAAAAATACTTTTCACCGTATCTCGGTACACGTGACAATAAACAAATCCAAACATCCAAACATCCAAAGAAAGCTCGTACTCCGGAGCAGTGGTCAGCTTTGCCTTTAACCCGAGCCACTCCGCACACCCTCAATGCCCTCCTTTAACCCGAGCCACTCCGCACACCCTCAATGCCCTCCTTTAACCCGAGTCACTCTGCACACCCTCAATGCCCCCTTTAACCCGAGCCACTCCGCACACCCTCAATGCCCTCCTTTAACCCGAGCCACTCCGCACACCCTCAATGCCCTCCTTTAACCCGAGCCACTCCGCACACCCTCAATGCCCTCCTTTAACCCGAGCCACTCCGCACACCCTCAATGCCCTCCTTTAACCCGAGTCACTCTGCACACCCTCAATGCCCTCCTTTAACCCGAGCCACTCCGCACACCCTCAATGCCCTCCTTTAACCCGAGCCACTCCGCACACCCTCAATGCCCTCCTTTAACCCGAGCCACTCCGCACACCCTCAATGCCCTCCTTTAACCCGAGTCACTCTGCACACCCTCAATGCCCTCCTTTAACCCGAGTCACTCTGCACACCCTCAATGCCCTCCTTTAACTCGAGTCACTCTGCACACCCTCAATGCCCTCCTTTAACTCGAGTCACTTTGCCCACCCTCAATGCCCTCCTTTAACTCGAGTCACTCTGCCCACCCTCAATGCCCTCCTTTAACTCGAGTCACTCTGCCCACCCTCAATGCCCTCCTTTAACTCGAGTCACTCTGCCCACCCTCAATGCCTCCAGCATCTGTTCCATGATCCTGTGAAAGATTTCAGAGGCTGAAACAATACCAAACGGCATGCGGTTGTAACAGTGCCTCCCGAAAGGTGTATCAAACTTGCAGAGCTTCCTGCTGGACTTGTCCAGTTGTATCTGCCAGAAACCCCGCGATGCATCGAGCTTCGTGAAGAATTTGGCGTGTGCCCCTCCCGCTTCGGGATCGGGTCGTGTTCCCGCATTATGTTCCGGTTAAGATCTTTGGGATCTATACATATGCGCAACGCTCCTGAGGGGTTCTTCACACAGACCACCGAGCTGACCCAGTCAGTTGGTTCCGTCACTTTAGGGATTATGCCCTGGTCTTGGAGCTCCTGCAGCTGCGCCTTTAAACGTTCCTTCAGAGGAGCCGGCACCCGGCCTGGTGCATGGATCACGGGCACCAGGAGTAAGATTTTGTAGCGGTACGGCAGCGTGCCCATCCCATTGAACACATCGGGGTATTGTGACAGGATTTTGTCAATGTCAGCTTGGAGATTCACATTGGCAGAGGACATGGCATGTACCCGCTGGGCGAGGTTGAGTAGCTGGCATGCACGGGCACCCAGCGGGGAAGCCTTGTCAGGCTTGACGATTTCGAATCGCAGTGTGGCTTTGATGGTCTTGTTGGAGACATGCAGGTGACAAGACCCTAACGCAGCGATGGCATTGCCATTATAATCACACAGCTGGCAGGCCGGCGCGAGAACTTTTTGTTGCCGTTTGATGCGATCAAGATCTGCTGGTGATGTGAGATTGGCTGAAGCGTCAATGTCCAGCCTGAACCGGACGCTGCATTGGTTAACGTGAACGACAGCACGCCATTCGTCCGCAGAATCCACGTTGAGGCTAGATAGGCTTGTTGCTGAATTCGAGGAGGCCTTGTCACACGTAGTGATGATGCCCACACGATCTGGGGACTCCAGGCAGTCGTCCTCTGGATCCGTGGTGCTACCAGGATCAGAATCCAGCAGCTCTCATGCACATTTGCGTTGGAACTGGGATCGCCGGCCCACGATTGGAGGTGCAGACCTGCACAAGGCTGCCTCTTGCAGGGCATTGCCGCTTTAAATGGGCGGTGCCGCAGTTTGGGCACGTCATGACGTTGACGTCGTCATGCTCCGTGCGTCGTCGCACAGGCGCAGTGCGGTCTTCGGCCGCTTCGTTCTCCCGTCCGTGGTGCACATGCGTGGGACTCCGGGAAAGGCGCGCAAAATGGCCGCCTTCATCGATGCTGAGGCACCCATTCCGGGCGATGGCCTGTACACTCTCTGCCTCGTGGGAGGCAAGTTGGTCCTGTTCTGCCGATTTAAGGCGGGAATAGCGACTTTTCGCCTGTTCACGCACTTTACACGTCTCAATAGCGACTGGCAGGGTCTGCTTTTTATTTTTAGGAGCTGCTCCCGCAGGGTGTCGGAGTGGACCCCAAACACGATCTGATCCCCGATGAGGGAATCAGCGATGTCACCGTAGTTGCAGGACTGCGCTAATATGCGGAGATGAGTTAGAAAGGATTGGAAAGGCTCATCCTTACCCTGAAGGCGTTGCTGGAAGACATAGCGCTCAAAGCTCTCGTTCGTTTCGACTTCACAGTGACTGTCGAATGTGGCTAAAGCGGTCTCGAACTTGGTCTTGTCCTCGCCGTCGGCATAAGTGAGTGAGCCGAAGATTTGGATGGCCTGGTCCCCCGCAGTCGATAGGAGCAGCGCGATCTTTCTGGCAGCGGACTCTTCAATGAGGTCGAACTTCTGCTTGAAGACCCGCCGGTTGGCGCCGAGATAGCCGGAGATGCGGAGCTGTGGAGGGGCCTGGATCTTCTCCATGCCGCTGGAAGGCGGTTGCTGGTCATCACTGAATTATTCAAGGTAAATTACTTAGAGGAAGCAGACACTCCTGGTATCATGTTGTGTTATTGACTCTGGGGTAACACGGACTGCAGCTGGGTGCAGTTAGACTGTGAAGCAGACACCAAACTTAGATGTTGGTTCAATGCAATTTATTGAACTTCTTTTACAAGGCACACAGCTGGCTGTGGGTTGACACTCTCCTACTCTAAGTGTACTAACTCTAACTAACTAGACCAGACTAGCTCTGAGCCACGTGTAGAAGGTGCTAATGATATACACACCCTGACTGTCACTACAGTTGTCACCATTGGAAAGAGGCGGAGTGCTGATGCCTCGTCTGTTTTATAATAGGAAGCCCCCTGCTAGTGTTCTGCCTCGTGATTGGTTGTGTTCTGTCCTGTGTGTTGATTGGCTAACATGGGTGTCTATCACTGCCTGGGCGTGATTCTCCACTCCCACGTTGGTTGGGAGAATCGCCTGGGCCGCCAAAATTTCCGGGGACGCCGGTCCGACGCCCTCCCGCGATTCTCCCAAGCGGCATGAACGGCCCGGTCGAGTTTCGCGGGCCGCAGGCCGGAGAATCGCCGGAGACACCCAAAATGGCGATTCTCCGGCACCCCCGCTATACTGAGGCCCGGATGGGCCGAGTGGCCAGGCTAAAACAGCGGGTTCCCCCCGGCGCCGTCCATACATGGTCGCTGCAGTCGTGGGCGGTGCGTGAACGCTGGGGGGGTCGGCCTGCGGGGGGGCGAGGGGGGGATCCTGCACCGGGCTTTACCTGGAATGTGGGGTGGCCCGCGATCGGTGCCCACCGATCGTCGGGCCATCATCTCTGAAGGAGGACCTCCTTCCTTCCGCGGCCCCACAAGATCCGTCCCCCATCTTCTTGCGGGGCGGATTTGGACAGGACGGCAACCTGCGCATGCTCGGATGACGCCCGTTATGCGGCGCCGGCCGCGTCATCTATGCGGCGCCGCTTTTACGCGGGCGACAAGGCCTGGCGCGTGTAGATGACGCGGCCCCGATCCTAGCCCATTGTCAGGGCCTGAATCGGTCGGGACCGGGGCCGTTCCGCGCCGTCGTGAACCTCGACGGCGTTCACCACGGCGAGGCCACTTCAGCGTGGGAGTGGAGAATCCCGCCCTCTATCTTTACCTCATAATGTGCGTGAGTGCATATTCTGACTTTCCTCAGCTTATTGTCTCTTATAAATCTGTTTGCCTCTTCTGCTGTTTCAAGGTCATATTCTCAGCCTTCAAAAGTGACCCACAGTTATGCTGGTATAAAGCCCTGAACCGAATTTGTGTCCGGTACAGAACCAATAAAATTACAGCACAGGAACAGGCTCTTCGGCCCGCCCAGCCTGCGCCGATCCAGATCCTTTATCTAAACCTGTCACTTATTTTCCAAGGATCTACTTCCCTCTGTTCCCCGCCCGTTCATATATCTGTCTAGATGCATCTTGAATGATGCTATCGTGCCCGCCTCTACCACCTCCGCTGGCAAAGTGTTCCAGGCACCCACCCCCCTCTGTGTAAAAAACTTTCCCCGCACATCTCCTTAAACTTTCCCCCTCTCACCTTGAAATCGTGACCCCTTGTAATCGACACCCCCACTCTTGGAAAAAGCTTGTTGCTATCCACCCTGTCCATACCTCTCATAATCTTGTATGCCTCAATCTGGTCCCCCCTTAACCACCGTCTTTCCAACGAAAACAATCCTAATCTACTCAACCTTTCTTCATAGCTAGCACCCTCCATACCAGGCAACATCCTGGTGAACCTCCTCTGCACCCTCTCTAAAGCATCCACATCCTTCTGGTAATGTGGCGACCAGAACTGCATGCAGTATTCCAAATGTGGCCTAACCAAAGTCCGATTCAACTGTAACATGACCTGCCGACTCTTGTACTCAATACCCCGTCCGATGAAGGCAAGCATGCTGTATGCCTTCTTGGCCACTCTGTCGACCTGCGTTGCCACCTTCAGGGTACAATGGACCTGAACTCCCAGATCTCTCTCTACATCAATTTTCCCCAGGTCTCTTCCATTGACCGTATAGTCCGCTCTTGAATTAGATCTTCCAAAATGCATCAGCTTGCATTTGCCTGGGTTGAACTCCATCTGCCATTTCTCTGCCCAACTCTCCAATCTATCTATATTTTGCTGTATTCTCTGACAGTCCTCCTCGCTATCTGCACCAATCTTAGCATCATCTGCAAACTTGCTAATCAGACCACCTATACCTTCGTCCAGATCATTTATGTATATCACAAACAACAGTGGTCCCAGCACGGATCCCTGTGGAACACCACTAGTCACCTTTCTCCATTTTGAGACACTCCCTTCCACCACTACTCTCTGTCTCCTGTTGCCCAGCCAGTTCTTTATCCATCTAGCTAGTACACCCTGAACCCCATACGACTTCACTTTTTCCATCAACCTGCCATGGGAAACTTTATCAAACAGCTTACTGAAGTCCATGTATATGACATCTACAGCCCTTCCCTCATCAATTAACTTTGTCACTTCCTCAAAGAATTCTATTAGGTTTGTAAGACATGACCTTCCCTGCACAAAACCATGCTGCCTATCACTGATAAGTCTATTTTCTTCCAAATGTGAATAGATCCTATCCCTCAGTATCTTCTCCAACAGTTTGCCTACCACTGACATCAAGATCACAGGTCTATAATTCCCTGGATTATCCCTGCTACCCTTCTTAATCAAAGGGACAACATTCGCAATTCTCCAGTCCTCCGGGACCTCACCCGTGCTCAAGGATGCTGCAAAGATATCTGTTAAGGCCCCAGCTATTTCTTCCCTCACTTCCCTCAGAAACCTGGGATAGATCCCATCCGGACCTGGGGACTTATCCACCTTAATACCTTTTAGAATACCCAAAACTTCCCCCTTCCTTATGCCAACTTGACCTAGAGTATTTAAACATCCATCCCTAGCCTCAACATCCGCCATGTCCCTCTCCTTGGTGAATACCGATGCAAAGTACTCATTAAGAATCTCACCCTTTTCCTCTGACTCCATGCATAAATTCCCTCTTTTGTCTTTGAGTGGGCCAATCCTTTCTCTAGTTACCATCTTGCTCCTTATATATGAATACAAGGTTTGGGATTTTCCTTAACCCTGTTAGCCAAAGATATTTCATGACCCCTTTTAGCCCTCTTTATTGCGCGTTTGAGATTTGTCCTACTTTCCCGATATTCCTCCAAAGCTTCATCAGTTTTAAGTCGCCTCGATCTTATGTATGCTTCCTTTTTCATCTTAGCTAGTCTCAGAATTCCACCCGTCATCCATGGTTTCCTAATCTTGCCATTTCTATCCCTCATTTTCACAGGGACATGTCTGTCCTGCACTCGAATCAACCTTTCCTTGAAAGACTCCCATATTTCAAATGTGGATTTACCCTTAAACAGCTGCTCCCAATCCACATTCCCTAGCTCCTGCCGAATTTTGTTATACTTGGCCTTTCCACAATTTAGCACTCTTCCTTTAGGACCACTCTCGTCTTTGTCCATGAGTATTCTAAAACGTACGGAATTGTGATCGCTATTCCCAAAGTAATCACCGACTGAAACTTCAACCACCTGGCCGGGATCATTCCCCAATACCAGGTCCAGTATGGCCCCTTCCCGAGTTGGACTATTTACATACTGCTCTAAAAATCTCTCCTGGATGCTCCTTACAAATTCTGCTCCATCTACGCCTCCAACACTACATGAGTCCCATTCAATGTTGGGGTAGTTAAAGTCTCCCATCACGACCACCCTATTGCTCCTACATTTTTCTATAATCTGTCTACATATTTGTACCTCTACTTCATGCTCGCTTTTGGGAGGCCTGTAGTAAAGTCCCAACAATGTTACTGCACCCTTCCTATTTCTTAGCTCTACCCATATTGCCTCAGTGCTCGAATCCTCCATCGTGCCCTCCTTAATCACAGCTGTGATATCATCTCTGACCAGTAATCCAACTCCTCCACCCCTTTTACCTCCCTCACTATCCCTCCTGATGCATCTATACCCTGGGATATTTAGTTGCCAGTCTTGCCCTTGCCCTTCCCTCAACCAAGTTGGTCACATATGTATGCCAATAACATCATATTCCCAGGTACTAATCCAAGCCCGAAGTTCATCTGCCTTACCTGCTACACTTCTCGCATTGAAACAAATGCACCTCAGACCACCTGTCCCTTTGTGTTCTTCATCTCTTCCCTGTCTACTCTTTCCCTGAGTCACATTGAGTTTATTATCTAGTACCTTACTGGCTTTAGTTGCTGCCTCTTTACTGACCTCTAACTTCCTAACTGGTTCCCATCCCCCTGCCACATTAGTTTAAAACCCCCACACAGTGTTAGCAAAAGCACCCCCTAGGACATTGGTTCCAGTCCTGCCCAGGTGTAGAACATCCGATTTGTAATGGTCCCACCACCCCCAGAACCGGTTCCAATGTCCCAAAGATCTGAACCATCTCTCAAGCCACGTATTCATTCTGACTATTCTTGAATTTCTACTCTGACTGTCTCGTGGCACTGCTAGCAATCCTGAGATTACTCACTTTGAGGTCCTAAGTTTTAACTGATCTCCTAACTCCCTAAATTCTGATTGTAGGACCTCATCCCGTTTTTACCTATATCGTTGGTGCCTATATGCACCACGACAACTGGCTGTTCACCCTCCCCCTTCAGTATGTCCTGCAGCCGAACTGAGACATCCCTGACCCGTGCACCCGGGAGGCAACATACCATTCGGGAGTGTCGTTTGCGACCACAGAAACACCTGTCTACTCCCCTTACGATTGAATCCCCTATGACTATAGCCCTGCCAGTCTTTCTACCGACCTTCTGTGCAGCAGAGCCAGCCACGGTGCCATGAGCCTGGCTACTACTGCCTGGTGAGTCATCTCCCCCAACACTATCCAAAACGGTACACCTGTTTTGGAGGGAGATGACCGCAGGGGACACCTGCACTGCCTTCCTGCTCTTTCTCTGCCTTTTGGTCACCCGTTCCCTGTCTCCCTCACCAATCTTAATCTGCGGTGGGACCAACTCACTGAATGTGCTATCCACGACCGCCTCAGCATCGCGGATGCTCCAAAGTGAGTCCATCCGCAGCTCCAGAGCCGTCACGCGGTCTAACAGGAGCTGCAGCTGGACACACTTCCCGCACATGAAGGAGTCAGGGGCATCGGCCGCGTCCCTGAACTCCCACATTGAGCACGAGGAGCATAACACGGGTCGGGATCTCCTGCCATTTTTACACTTTACCTTAACTGATTACAAATATAATATCAAATAATGAATAAGTGAAAGGAATAAAGATTTTACTTACCAATCACAACACACAGAGTTAAATTTCTCCCAGACCCAGACTCTAATTGGAGCACTTTCCTTACCAGCCAATCAGCTTTGCTGTGATGTCACTCTTCAAGGTAAGTTTTTAAAGAGGAAAACTTACCTTCCCGACAGACCCCTGGCCACTGCTCCCGCCGAAAATCTGAAGTCCGCTTCTCCGGCAGCTGTGTCCCCGCCGCTCTTTCACTGTGTCCCCACCGTAAGTCACTTATGCAAACTTTCCCCATAATAGCCAATCAGCAGCTCCTCTCTACTGTCCTCTGCTGGTATAGTACCGCATTGGCCTTGTTGAACCCCACACGCCTCTTTGCCAGTTCTGTCCCGCTCTCCTGGTAAATGCGAGCCCGGTTCCCTTCCCATTCGCAGCCGGGCTTCTCCCTGGCCCATTGCAAGAATTTTTTTCTTTTCGGCACAATCATTGCCCATGGGGACACCACACGACTTTGTGGCAAAATTTGGCTCCAACTCCATCTGCAAGTTTGCTGATGACACGACCGTAGTGGGCCGGATCTCAAACAACCATGAGGCGGGAGATTGAGAACCTAGTGGAGTGGTGTAGCGACAACAATCTCTCCCTCAATGCCAGCAAAGCTAAAGAGCTGGTCATTGACTTCAGGAAGCAAAGTACTGTACACACCCCTGTCTGCATCAACGGGGCCGAGGTGGAGATGGTTAACAGCTTCAAATTTCCAAGGTGTGCACATCATCTGAACCTGTCCTGGCCCAGCCACGTCGACGGTGTGACCAAGAAAACACAACAACGCCTGCAGTTTCTCAGGAATCTAAGGAAATTCGGCATGTCCACATTGACTCTTACCAACTTTTACAGATGCACCATAGAAAGCATAGACTATTTTCAAAATGGGGAAATGCTTTGGAAATCAGCAGCACCAAGGGACTTGGGAGTCCTTGTCCAAGATTCTCTTAAGGTTAACGTGCAGGTTCAGTCGGCAGTTAGGAAGGCAAATGCAATGTTAGCATTCATGGCGAGAGGGCTAGAATACAAGACCAGGGATGTACTTCTGAGGCTGTATAAGGCTCTGGTCAGACCCCATTTGGAGTATTGTGAGCAGTTTTGGGCCCCGTATCTAAGGAAGGATGTGCTGGCCTTGGAAAGGGTCCAGAGGAGGTTCACAAGAATGATCCCTGGAATGAAGAGCTTGTCGTATGAGGAACGGTTGAGGACTCTGGGTCTGTACTCGGAGTTTAGAAGGATGAGAGGGGATCTTATTGAAACTTACAGGATACTGTGAGGCCTGGATAGAGAGGACATGGAGAGGATGTTTCCACTTGTCGGAAAAACTAGAAGCAGAGGACACCATCTCAGACTAAAGGGACGATCCTTTAAAACAGAGATGAGGAGGAATTACTTCAGCCAGAGGGTGGTGAATCTGTGGAACTGTTTGCCGCAGAAGGATGTGGAGGCCAATTCACAGAGATAGATAGGTTCTTGATTAATAAGGGGATCAGGGATTTTGGAGGGAAGGCAGGAGAATGGGGATGAGAAAATATCAGCCATGATTGAATGGCGGAGCAGACTCGATGGGCCGAGTGGTCTAATTCTGCTCCTTTGTCTTGTGGTCTTATCTGGCTGCATCACAGCCTCGTATGGCAACTGCTCGGCCCAAGACAGAAAGAAACTAGAGAGAGTCGTCAACACCGCTCGGTCCATCACGCAAAACTGCCTCCCATCCATTGACTCTGTCTACACCTCCCGCTGCCTGGGGAAAGCGGACTCCAGACATCTTCAACATTTCACTTCTCCGCTCTGAGGTTCCCATCTTCTTCAAGAAGACCACCATAATACAGGTTCCAAAGAAGAACAAGGTAGCCTGTCTCAACGACTACCGACCGGTGGCCCTGACGTCTGTTATCATGAAATACTTTGAGCGCCTAGTCACGAGACGGATCACTGCCAGCCTCCCAGACGGTCTCGATCCATTGCAGTTTGCCTCTCACTGCAACCGGTCCACAGCAGACGCTATCTCACTGGCCCTAAAATCAACACTCGAACATCTCGACAACAAGGGCACCTCCGTCAAACTGCTGATCATAGACTACAGCTCCACCTTCAACACTATTATCCTGACAAGACTCATAACCAAACTCTGCAATCTTGGATTGACCCCTCCCTGTGCAGCTGGATCCTCGACTTCCTCACCAACAGACCACAATCTGTCAGGATAGACAACAGCACCTCCTCCACAATAGTCCTCAACACCGGAGCCCCACAAGGATGTGTGCTCAGTCCTCTACTGTACTCCCTATACACACACAACTGTGTGGCAAGATTCAACTCCAAATCAATCGATAAGTTTGCGGATGATACGACTGTGGTGGGGCGTATCTCAAACAACGACAAATCAGACTACAGGAGGGAGATAGATCACTTGGTTGCAGGGTATACCGAAAACAACCTCTCTCTAAATGTCGGAAAGACCAAGGAACTGATCATCGACTTCAGGAAGCGTAGCACGACACACACTCCCGTCTGCATCAATCGCTCCGAAGTGGAGATGGTCGATAGCTTTAAGTTCCTGGGGGTCACCATCACCAACAGTCAGTCCTGGTCCACTCACGTTGATGCAGGAAAGCCCAACAACGTCTCTACTTCCTCCAGGAGCTAAAGAAATTTGGCATGTCTGCATCGACTCTCACAAACCTCTACAGATGAGCCATAGAGAGCATCCTATCCGACTGCATCACAGCCGGTATGGCAACTGCTCGGCCCAAGACCGCAAGAAACTGCATAGTGAACGCATCACACAAGCTTTCTACCCTCACACTGATTCTGTCTACACCTCCTGCTGCCTCAGGAAGGCAGACAGCATTATCAGAGACCCCTTCCCCCCAGGCATTGCCTTCTTCCAGACCCTTCCATCAGGCAGAAGGTACAGAAATCTGAAGGCCCGCACATCCAGACATAGGAACAGCTTCTTCCCCACAGCTACAAGACTCCTCAACGACTCCCCCTCGGACTGATCTGTTCCCTGTAAGAACACTATTCACGATGCCCGATGCTGCTCTTGCTCATGTATTTGCTTTGTTTGGCCCCTTGTTCCGCACTGTAACCAATCACTGTTTGTCGGTGTACCATTTGTCGTTTATTCTTTTTGTCTACTATCCCAAAGTGGGGTGATCTTCCCATTGGACAAAACCCCAGCATATATTTCAGCTACCTCATTCTTCACACTTGCTCCCGCAGCTGCCTTCACCTCCGGTCTCCTCAGTCTAGTTGAAGTTGCGGTCTGCCATGTGGTAGTCTCCATTTGTGTTCCCTTTTCCGAATCTTCCTTGTGAAAGCCCACAAGCCCCATGGGCTTTCCTTGCAACTTCCAACTTCTGAATTAACATGTCCTACTTTGTTACAATGGTAGCACCTCGACTTTCGAGTCTCACCTCCATCCTCAGTACCTTCCTTCCTGGTTGAGGAGGAGATCTCGGAGCATTCCCAGCTATCCATTCTCTACCTTGGCTACCTGCCTTCCTTTCACTCTCCCACTTCCTATCATTTTCAAAATTATGCGGAAGACAGATAAAAGGTTTAATTTTATGGCCTAGCTCATAATCTTCAGCCATAATTGCTGCCTGTCTAGCAGTCTTCACCCTCTGGTCTTCAACATCGATTCTTAACATAGGAGAGAGGGAATTCTTAAATTCCTCTAAGAGAATAACCCCTCTAAGAGCTTCATCGGTAGTTTCAACTCCCAATGCTCATACTCACCTATCAAAATTATTCTGCTTAACCCCTTCAAATTCTGCATAAGTTTCTACCAGCTGTCTCATCAAATTTCAAAACTTTCGTCTTTATGAACATAGAACAGTACAGCACAGTACAGGCCCTTCGGCCCACGATGTTGTGCCGACCATTTATCCTAATCTAAGATCAGCCTAACCTCCACCCCTTCAATTTACTGCTGTCCATGTGCCTGTCCAAGAGTCGCTTAAATGTCCCGAATGAGACTTCCGGGTGCGGCTATGCAGAGCTGGGTCGCATATTCGGTAGCTCCCGCTTGGAACAGACTTTTGGGCTCTTTTACAGGGCCCCCACGGCATTTGTTTGACATTTCCCGGTGTGGGAAGAAGACTGCGATATTCCCCCGACAGTGTCCCCCAGGAAGGGTATGTCTCTTGGTTGCCAGACACGGCAGAAACAGTAAAAGATTTGGCTGCAACTGCAGGATAAAGAGGGCCTCTTCCAGCATGCAGGCGGGGGGAAGGGCAAGCTTAAAGCTGCAAGCTGACCTGAGGGCCTGTATCAAAGGTGAATTCTAGCAGCAGAGGGAACAACTGTGAAAAGACCTCATCAAGGCCACTGAAGGGACTTCCGGTTGCGGTGATGCCTAGCTAGCCGCACGCTTCGGCGGCTCCAGCTCCGACGGACCTTCGGGCTCTTTTAAGAGCCCCAACGGAGAATTTTTCGACGACGCAACCCGGTGTGGGGTGTGTGAGAAGGGAGTCCCCCCCAAACGAAGGAGGAAAAAACCGGCGGCGGCGGCTGCAGCGCGAGGAATCGTCGACCAAAGGGTCAGAAAGAGAGAAGTACAAGATGGCGGCGGAGAAAGCGCAGGCGACATGGGGGCCTGAGCAGGATGAAATTGTGAGACGGTGCATGGAGCTGCTGAAGAGGGAGGTGCTGACCCCGATGCTGCAGGCAATTGAGGGGCTCAAGGAGACACTAAAGACCCAGGAGACAGAGCTCCGCGTGGTGGAGCAGAAGGTGACGGATATTGAGGACGAGATCCTGGGCCTGGCGGTTAAGACACAGACGCACGAGGCACTTCATAAAAAGTGTACTGAAAGGATCGAAGCCCTAGAAAATGGAGCGCGAAGGAAGAACCTTCGGATACTGGGTCTCCCTGAGGGTGTGGAAGGAGTGGACTGTGGAGCTTATGCAAGTACGATGCTGAGCTCACTGATGGGTGCTGAGGCCCCTACGGGCCCCTTGGAGGTGGAGTGGGCAAATCGGATTCCGGCGAGAAGACCAAAAGCGGGAGAACCACCCAGGGCGATAATCGTGCGATTTTACCGTCTTAAGGATAGAGAAGAGGTCCTGAGATGGGCTAAAAAGGTGCGGAGTAGCAGATGGGAGAATGCAGTGGTACGGGTATACCAGGATTAGAGTGCGGAGGTGGCGAGAAGGAGGGCGAGCTTCAACCGAGCCAAAGAGGTGTTGCATAAAAGGAAGGTGAAGTTCGGGATGCTGCAGCCGGCAAGACTATGGGTCACGTATCAGGAGAGACACCATTATTTCGAGACGGCGGAGGAAGCATGGACCTTCATCAAAGAAGAGAAATTGGATCGGAACTGAGGGACTGATGCTGCAGGAAATGTGATTGTTAATGTTATGGTTGAAGTTAATTGAGAAGTAAATTGGGAAGGGGGGAGACACTGGGGAAATGTGGGCGCCGGTGAGGGGGGAAAGACGGGACATAGTTGGAGAATGGGGAAGGGGAGGGGGAGGGGAAAGGGAACTGCGCCATAAGAGGCGGGTCAGGTAAAGGGATGTTCCCGCGCCAGAAAGAATAAGGCGGGAAGACAGGCGCAAGGCGGATGGGAGTTCCCCACACGGGGGGGGGGGTCGAGGAGTGAGCAGGAGTAGCCAGGGTCAGTTGAAGTCAGCTGACTTACGGAAGTAATATGGGGGGAGCAATCATGCTAGAAAGAGATCTAGCGGGGAGGGGGGGAGGGAGGGGAGGGGGGGCGGGGACAACTGGGTTGCTGCTGCGGAAATCCAAAAGGAAATGGCTAAAGAGAAGGTGGTCGGGGGCGGAATGCGACGCTGGGGGAGCGAGCGGGAGCGCGGAGGCGGATATGGGACTGGCCTAGAGAAGGTAATGGCTAGTCGACACGGGAGGGGGGCAGGTAGCCCCCTAGTGAGGCTGATCACGTGGAACGTGAGAGGCCTGAACGGACCGATAAAAAGGGCCCGAGTGCTCGCGCATTTGAAAGGACTAATGGCAGACGTGGTTATGCTCCAAGAGACGCACCTAAAGGTGGCGGACCAAGTTAGGTTAAGGAAAGGATGGGTGGGACAGGTGTTCCACTCAGGACTAGACGCAAAGAACAGAGGGGTGGCCATATTGGTGGGGAAACGGGTAGCATTTGAAGCAAAGAACATTGTAGCAGATAGCGGAGGTAGATATGTAATGGTGAGTGGCAGGCTGGAGGGAATGGAGGTCGTGTTGGTTAATGTGTATGCCCCAAATTGGGACGATGCGGGATTTATGAGACGGATGCTGGGGCGTATACCGGACCTGGAGGTAGGAAACTTGATTTTAGGAGGGGACTTTAATACGGTGCTGGACCCGGGGCTAGACAGATCCAGCTCAAGGACCGGAAGAAGGCCGGCAGCGGCCAAGGTGCTTAAGGGGTTTATGGACCAAATGGGGGGAGTGGATCCATGGCGATTTCTTAGACCTAGGGCTAGGGAGTTTTCCTTCTTCTCCCATGTCCATAAAGTGTACTCCCGGATAGATTTTTTTGTTTTGGGAAGGTCGTTGATCTCTAGGGTGGAAGAAGCTGAGTACTCAGCCATAGCGGTTTCGGATCATGCCCCACATTGGGTGGACCTGGAATTAGGAGAGGACAGGGAGCAGAGAACACTCTGGCGATTAGATGTGGGACTGATGGCGGATGAGGGAGTGTGTGCAAGAGTGCGGGGGTGTATTGAGAGATACCTGGAGGTCAATGACGACTGCGAGGTCCCTGTGCGAGTGGTATGGGAAGCACTAAAAGCGGTGGTCAGAGGAGAGCTGATCTCCATTGGGGCCCATAAAAGGAAAACAGAGGCCAAGGAAAGGGAAAGATTACTGGGGGAGATTTTAAGGGTGGATAGGGAATTTGCAGAGACCCCGGAGGAGGAATTGTACAGGGAGAGGAGGCGACTCCAGACGGAATTTGACCTTCTGACCACCAGAAAGGCGGAGGTACTGTGGAGGAAGGCACAGGGGAGGAGGTATGAATATGGGGAAAAGGCTAGTCGCCTGTTGGCTCATCAATTGCGAAAGAGGGCAGCAGCGAGGGAGATAGGAGGAATTAGAGACGAAAGGGGAGACACGGTGCGAAGGGCAGGAAAGATAAATGAGGTGTTCAAGACCTTCTATGAGGAACTGTATAGGTCTCAACCCCCAGAGGGAGAGGAGGGGATGCGGCAGTTCCTGGACCAATTGAGGTTCCCGAAAGTGGAGGAGCGGGGGGTGGTAGGCCTGGGGGCACCGATTGGGGTGGACGAGGTTATTAAGGGACTGGGAAGCATGCAAGCAGGGAAGGCCCCAGGACCAGACGGGTTCCCGGTGGAGTATTACAGAAAATATGTGGACTTGTTGGCCCCGTTGATGGTGAGGACGTTCAATGAGGCCAGGAAAGGGGGGACTCTACCCCCGACGATGTCGGAGGCGACGATAGCGTTAATTTTGAAGAGGGATAAAGATCCGTTGCAGTGCGGGTCCTATAGACCCATTTCATTATTGAACGTGGACGCCAAATTGTTGGCAAAGGTACTGGCATCGAGGATAGAGGACTGTGTCCCGGGGGTGGTGCACGAAGACCAGACAGGGTTCGTAAAAGGGAGACAACTGAATGTTAACGTGCGACGACTATTAGGGGTGATAATGATGCCCCCAGTGGAGGGGGAGGCAGAGATAGTGGCGGCAATGGACGCAGAGAAGGCATTTGATAGGGTGGAGTGGGAGTATTTATGGGAAGTGTTAAGGAGGTTTGGGTTTGGGAACGGGTTTATTAGCTGGGTTAGACTTCTTTATGGGGCTCCAACGGCAAGCGTAGTTACAGGTCGACATAGATCGGAGTATTTCCGACCATATAGGGGAACAAGACAGGGATGCCCGCTGTCTCCATTGTTGTTCGCGTTGGCAATTGAACCTCTGGCCATGGCGTTGAGAGACTCCAGGAAATGGAGAGGGGTGATTAGAGGGGGAGAAGAACACCGAGTCTCGTTATACGCGGATGACCTATTGTTATACGTGTCGGACCCAGCGGGGGGGATGATAGAGGTTATGCGAATTTTGAGGGGGTTCGGGCATTTCTCGGGGTATAGGCTAAACATGGGGAAGAGTGAATTATTTGTGATACATCCAGGGGACCAGAGTAGAGAGATAGAAGGCTTGCCTCTAAGGAAAGTGGAAAGAAACTTCCGATACCTGGGGATTCAGATCGCTAGGAGCTGGGGAACCTTGCACAGACTTAATCTGACACGGCTGGTAGAACAAATGGAGGAGGACTTCAAGAGGTGGGACATGCAGCCTCTATCGCTGGCGGGCAGGGTGCAAGCAATTAAGATGATGGTCCTCCCGAGGTTCTTATTTGTATTTCAATGTCTCCCTATACTAATCACCAAGACCTTTTTTAATAAAATAGACAGGAGCATAACGAGCTTCGTGTGGGCAGGGAAAGTTCCAAGAGTAAGGAGGGGGTTCCTTCAGCGTAGCAGGGACAGAGGAGGATTGGCACTACCGAACTTGGGCGATTACTATTGGGCTGCCAATGTGGCAATGATACGTAGATGGATGATGGAGGGTGAGGGAGCGGCGTGGGAAAGACTGGAGAGAAAGTCCTGTAAAGGGACGAGTTTAGAGGCGCTGGTGACGGCGCCGCTACCGTTCTCACCTAAAAAGTTTACCACGAACCCGGTGGTGGCGGCAACATTGAATATCTGGGGACAGTGGAGGCGACAGAGAGGGGTGCGGGGAGCCCTGGTGGGGTCCCCAATCAGGAACAACCATAGGTTCGCCCCAGGAAGAATGGATGGAGGATTTCAGAGCTGGTACCAGTTGGGAATTAGGAGGGTGGGAGATGTATTTATAGATGGGAGTTTTGCGAGCTTGGGAGCATTGGAGGAAAAGTATAAGTTGCCCCGGGGAAATTTCTTGAGATATATGCAGGTGAGGGCGTTTACTCGACAACAGGTGAGGGAATTTCCGCTGCTCCCGACACAGGGGATCCAGGACAGAGTGCTTTCAGGGGTGTGGGTCGGAGATACAAGGTGTCAGAGATTTACCGAGAGATGAGGGAAGAGGGGGAGGAGTCGGTGGGCGAACTAAAAGGAAAGTGGGAAGAAGAACTAGGGGAGGAGAGAGAGGAGTGTATGTGGGCTGATGCCCTAAGCAGGGTAAATTCCTCTTCCTCATGCGCCAGGCTTAGCCTGATTCAATTCAAGGTGCTACATAGAGCACACATAACGGGAGCAAGATTGAGCAGGTTCTTTGGAGTGGAGGACAAATGTGGGAGGTGTGGCGGGAGCCCGGCAAACCACGCACATATGTTTTGGGCGTGCCCGGCACTGGAAGGGTATTGGAAGGGAGTGACGGGAGTGATCTCGAAGGTGGTGAAGGCCCGGGTCAGACCAGGCTGGGGGCTAGCTCTATTTGGAGTTGCGGATGAGCCGGGAGTGCAGGAGGCGAAAGAGGCCGACGTTGTGGCCTTTGCGTCCCTAGTAGCCCGGCGCAGGATCCTACTCATGTGGAAGGAGGCGAAACCCCCCGGACTGGAGGCCTGGGTAAATGATATGGCGGGGTTCATTAAACTGGAGCAGATAAAGTTTGCCCTGAGAGGATCGGCTCAAGGGTTCACCAGGCGGTGGCAGCCATTTCTCGACTACCTAGGGGAACGTTAGAGGGAAGACAGATGACCAGCAGCAGCAACCCAGGGGGAGGGGGGGGGGGGGGGGAGGGGGGGTTTAGTTTAGGTCAAAGATAAAGGGGTTTTGTTACTTGTGTATTGTTAAAAATTTCTGTATTATTGTTGCGTTTGCTTTGTAAGAGGGGAAAATTGTTGTTTGGGAAAAAAGTTTCAATAATACATATTTAAAAAAAAAAAAAATGTCCCGAATGACTCTGACTCCACCACCTCTGCTGGCAGTGATTCCACACACCCACCACTCTCTGTGTAAAGAACCTCTGACATCTCCCCGATACCTTCCTCAAATCACCTTAAAATTCTGTCCCCTCGTGACAGCCATTTCCACCCTGGGGAAAAGTCTCTGGCTATCCACTCTATCCATGCCTCTCATCACCTTGTACACCTCTATCAAGTCACCTCTCTGCCTTCTTCGCTCCAGTGAGAAAAGCCCTAGCTCCCTCAACCTTTCTTCAGAAGACATGCCCTCCAGTCCAGGCAGCATCCTGGTAAATCTCCTCTGTACCCTCTCCAAAGCATCTACATCCTTCCTATAATGAGGCGACCAGAACTGGACACAATATTCCAAGTGTGGTCTAACTAGAGTTTTATAAAGCTGCAGCAAAACCTCGCGGCTCTTAAACTCAATCCCCCTGTTAATGAAAGCCAACACGCCATACACCTTCTGAACAACCCTAGCAACCTGGGTGGCAACTTTGAGGGATCTATGTACGTGGACCCCAAGATCCCTCTGTTCCTCCACGCTTCCAAGAATCCTGCCTTTAACCCTGCATTCAGCATTCAAATTCGACCTTCCAAAATGAATCACTTCACATTTATCTGGGTTGAACTCCATCTGCCACTTCTCAGCCCAGCTCTGCATCCTGTCAATGTCCTGTTGTAACCTGCAACAACGCTCAACACTATCTACAACTCCACCAACCTTCGTGTCATCGGCAAACTTACTAACCCACCCTTCCACTTCCTCATCCAAGTGAATTATAAAAACCACAAAGAGCAGAGGTCCCAGAACAGATCCCTGCGGGGCACCACTGGTCACCGACCTCCAGGCGGAATACTTTCCACCCACTACCACTCGCTGTCTGCCGCCCAAAAGAATAGTCTTTTTCAGCGAGCCATAATTCTGAGAATGCCGCTTTGACGGGGAAGCTAAACTTCCTCCACCCACTCGTCTATTTACTCTGCACGGAGATTGTTCACTTTTCTCTTGCTCACTCCATCTGAGTTGCTATTTTCTCAAAAGCCCGGAGAAAGATTTCTACCTCTGTGGCAATATATCAGGACCAGTTTTAAGGTCCTAAATTAAAGAATTGGCACTTTAAATTTTTTATCTCTCTCTTTTTTCCCTTCCTTTTCCATTTCCTTCTCTTTCTTTTTCCTCTCTCTCTCCCTTTCTCTCGAATTCCAACCTCCTCATTTCCATCTCCAATTCTTTTTGCCTCAGCTCCATTTCATAGAGGTTCATACAATTTACAGTGCAGAAGAAGGCCATTCGGCCCATCAAGCCTGCACAGGCCCATGGAAAGATCACCCTATCTAAGCCATGTCCCTGTAACCCAGTAACCCCATCTAACCTTTTTAGACACTAAGGCAATTTCTCACGGCCAGTCCACCTAACCTGCACATCTTTGGACTATGGGAGGAAACCGGAGCACCCGGAGGAAACCCACGCAGACACGGGGAGGATGTGCAGACTCCGCACAGACAGTGACCCAAGCCGGGAATAGAAGCTGGGACCCTGGAGCTGTGAAGCAACAGTGCTAACCACTGTGTTACCGTGCTGCCTGTATCTTTTGTTCCTTTTTTCTTCAGCTCCATTTCTCTTCTTTTTAATCCCATTTCATGCCATAACTGCAACCAATCTCTCCCCAGCTCAATTTCCCCACCATAAAACGTCCTTTATGTTCCACTACCTCCTGGGCTCCCATGTGTTCCAAGCATCCTTGACATTTATAGGGTCCCTCATGGTAGACTAGTACAAAAGGTGAAGTCACACGGGATCAGGGGTGAGCTGGCAAGGTGGATACAGAACTGGCTAGGCCATAGAAGGCAGAGAGTAGCAATGGAGGGATGCTTTTCTAATTGGAGGGCTGTGACCAGTGGTGTTCCACAGGGATCAGTGCTGGGACCTTTGCTGTTCGTAGGATATATAAATGATTTGGAGGAAAATGTAACTGGTCTGATTAGTAAGTTTGCGGACGACACAAAGGTTGGTGGAATTGCGGATAGCGATGAGGACTGTCAGAGGGTACAGCAGGATTTAGATTGTTTGGAGACTTGGGCGGAGAGATGGCAGATGGAGTTTAATCCGGACAAATGTGAGGTAATGCATTTTGGAAGGTCTAATGCAGGTAGGGAATATACAGTGAATGGTAGAACCCTCAAGAGTATTGAAAGTCAGAGAGATCTAGGTGTACAGGTCCACAGGTCACTGAAAGGGGCAACACAGGTGGGGAAGGTAGTCAAGAAGGCATACGGCATGCTGGCCTTCATTGGCCGGGGCATTGAGTATAAGAATTGGCAAGTCATGTTGCAGCTGTATGGAATCTTAGTTAGGCCTCACTTGGAGTATAGTGTTCAATTCTGCTCGCCACACTACCACAAGGATGTGGAGGCTTTAGAATGAAATGAAATGAAATGAATATCGCTTATTGTCACAAGTAGGCTTCAAATGAAGTTCCTGTGAAAATCCCCTCGTCGCCACATTCCGGTGCCTGTTCTGGCAGGCTGGGACGTCACTATCGAAGCAAGGACGATAGGGACATTTAAGGGGCATCTTGACAAATACATGAATAGGATGGGAATAGAGGGATACGGACTGATTTCCGCCCCGCCAGCTGGCGGGAAAGGCCTTTGGTGCCCCACCAGCTGGCATGGAAATGACTTTGCCGTGCGGCGCATGTGCGGGAGCGTCAGCGGGTGCTCACGGCATCCCCGCGCATGCGCAGTGGAGGGGGTCTCTTCTGCCTCCGCCATAGTGGAGACCATGGCGAACGCGGAAGGAAAAGAGTGCCCCCACGGCACAGGCCCGCCTGCTGATCGGTGGGCCCCGATCGCGGGCCAGGCCACCGTGGGGGCACCTCCCGGGGCCAGATCGCCCCGCGCCCCCCCAGGACCCCGGAGCCCGCCCGCGCCGCCTTGTCCCGCCGGTAAGAGAGGTGGTTTGATTCTCGCCGGCGGGACAGGCATTCCAGCACCGGGACTTTGGCCCATCGCGGGCCGGAGAATCGCCTGCCAACCGGCGCGGCGCGATTCCTACCCCCGCCGAGTATCCGGTGCCGGAGAATTCGGCAACCGGCGGGGGCGGGATTCACGCCAGCCCCCGGCGATTCTCCAACCCGGCGGGGGCTCGGAGAATCCCGTCCAAGCACCTTGCTTAAATGATGATTTATTTTGTGCACTTTCTTCACAGTATAAGTGTGGATTAAAGTCTCTGGTTTACAGCCTGTAAAGATCTTCCTTGCAGTTAGCAGTATCTTACCCACAGCTTTTCCGGGAGAGGAACTTGGCTTTACAGAGAGAGTTACCAGATTCTGGTCGCTCCTTGCCTTCTTTCAGGGTTATCAGATTGTGGATTCCCACAGTGACCTTTTGGTCAGCATTTGCTGGTTAGTTCTGCAGAAATGTGAATGGGGAAGAGAGAGGTTTTCTCTCTTAGCGACCAAGGTGAAAACTGGCAGACAGGAAACAAAGAGTAGGAATGAACGAGTCTCTTTCAACTTGGCAGGCAGTGACTAGTGGGGTACCGCAGGGATCGGTGCTGGGACCCCAGCTACTCACAATATATATCAATGATTAGAAAAGGGAACAAAATGTCAGATCTCCAGATTTGCAGATGACACAATGTTGTGTGGGAGGGTGAGCTGTGAGGAGGATACAGAGATCCCTCAGTGTGATATGAGCTGGCTGAGTGAGTGGGGAAATGAATGGCAGATGCTGTATAATCTGGAGAAATGCGAGGTTATCCACTTTGGTAGCAAAAACAAGAAGGCAGATGATTATCTGAATGGCCATAAATTAGGAAATAGGAACATGCAACGAGACCTGGGTGTCCTCGTACACCAGTCAGGAAGGTAAGCGTGCAGGTACAGCAGGCGGTAAAGAAGGCTAATGGTACGCTGGCCTTCATTGCGAGAGGTTTCGAGTGTAGAAGCAGGGATGTGTTGCTGCAATTGTACAGGGTCTTGGTGAGGCCACACCTGGGGTATTGTGCGCAGTTTTGGTCTCCTTCTCGGAGGAAGGATGTGCTCGCTACAGCCGGGGTGCAGTGAAGGTTTACCAGACTGATTCTTGAGGATGAATCGGTCAGGATTGCATTCTCTGGAGTTCAGAAGAGTGAGGGGATTTCATAGAAACTTATAAAATTCTAACAGGACTGGACAGGGTAGATGCGGGAAGGATGTTCCCGATGGTGGGGGTGTCCAGAACCAGGGCTCACAGTCTGAGGATACGGGATAGACCATTTCGGACAGAGAGGAGGAGACATTTCTTCGCCCAGAGAGTGGTCGGCCTATGGAATTCATTACCACAGGAAGTAGTTGAGTCCAAATCCTTGTATAGCTTCAAGAAGCAGTTGGATATGGCACTTAGGAAGAAGATCAAAGGATATGGGGGTGAAGTGGAATTAAGACTATTGAGTTGGATGATCAGCAAAATTCATAATGAATGGCGGAACAGACTCCAAGAGCTGAATGGCCCACCTTCGCCTCCTCTTTTTCATGTTACTGTATTTCTCTGAATGTTAGTTTTCACTTGTCAGCCCCGAGCCTGGATATTGTCCGGGTCTTGCTGCATTTGGACAGGGACGGCTTCAGTGTCTGAGGAGTCGTGAATGGTGCTGAACATTGTGCAGTCATCCGCAAACATCCCCACTTCTGATCTTCTGATGGAAGGGAGGTCAGTGATGAAGCAGCTGAAGATGATTCTATGACAGTGGCGGAGCGGGCTTGAAGGGGGCTCCTCCTATTCCTATTTTTTCTTCCGATGTTTCTGTGAAAGCTCCTTCCGTCTCTGAACCGTTTCAGTGGGAGCAGATCCAATTACCACCTGTTACCAGGCAAGCACAAACTTTTAGGACAATTCATTGGTCAGCAGCCAAAACATTCAAACCGAGACATAACTGACACTGGCCTGTCGGCAATCATCAGTCTAAACTGCAGAGCCTGCTGGATCCTGCTGTTTGTATTAAACGTTCCGGCTACTTCGCCTTAAAGCCAGGGCTCAATTACACATCGATGGATCAAAAATCTCACTGCAGAAAAAGGAGCAATAAGGGAATATTTCTTATTCGTTCATGGGATGAGGGCATCGCAGGCTGGGCCAGCATTTATTTCCCAATCCCTAATTGCCCTTGAGGGACAGTTAAGGGTCAACCACATTGGTCTGGGTCTGGAGTCACATGTAGGCCAGACCAGGTAAGGACGGCAGATTTCCTTCCCTAAAGGACATCAGTGAACCAGATGGGTTTTTACAACAATCGACAATGGTTTCATGGTCATCGTTAGACTTTTCATTCAGGTATTTACTGAATTCAAATTTCACCACCTGCAGTGGGACCTGAAGCTGGGACCCCAGAGCATTACCCTGGCTCTCTGCGTTCCTACACCAGCGACAACACTGCCCTGATTAACCAACAACAGGAAGGAAGGACCCTTACAACAGTCACACAGTGAGTAATCCTTACCCTGCTGAATAAACACATCCCAGTACAGTTACACAGTGAGTAATCCTTACCCTGATAAATACACACATTTGAGTACAGTTACACAGTGAGTAATCCTTACACTGCTGAATAAACACATCCCAATACAGTTACACAGTGAGTAATCCTTACCCTGCTGAATAAACACATCCTAGTACAGTTACACAGTGAGTAATCCTTACCCTGCTGAATAAACACATCCCGGTACAGTCACACAGTGTGTAATCCTTACCCTGCTGAATAAACACATCCCAGTACAGTCACACAGTGAGTAATCCTTACCCTGCTGAATAAACACATCCCAGTACAGTTACACAGTGAGTAATCCTTATCCTGCTGAATAAACACATCCAAGTACAGTTCAACAGTGAGTAATCCTTACCCTGCTGAATAAACACATCCCAGTACAGTTACACAGTAAGAAATCCTTACTCTGCTGAATGAACACATTCCAGTACAGTTACACAGTGAGTAATCCTTACCCTGCTGAATAAACACATCCCAGTACAGTTACACAGTGAGTAATCCTTACCCTGCTGAATAAACACATCCCAGTACAGTTACACAGTGAGTAATCCTTACCCTGCTGAATAAACACATCCCAGCACAGTTACACAGTCAGTAATCCTTACCCTGCTGAATAAACACATCCCAGTACAGTTACACAGTGAGTAATCCTTACCCTGCTGAATACACACATCCCAGTACAGTTACACAGTGAGTAATCCTTACCCTGCTGAATAAACACATCCCAGTACAGTTACACAGTGAGTAATCCTTACCCTGCTGAATAAACACATCCCAGCACAGTTACACAGTGAGTAATCCTTACCCTGCTGAATAAACACATCCCAGTACAGTTACGCAGTGAGTAATCCTTACCCTGCTGAATAAACACATCCCAGTACAGTTACACAGTGAGTAATCCTTACACTGCTGAATAAACACATCCCAGTACAGTTACACAGTGAGTAATCCTTACCCTGCTGAATAAACACATCCCAGTACAGTTACACAGTGAGTAATCCTTACCCTGCTGAATAAACACATCCCAGTACAGTTACACAGTGAGTAATCCTTACCCTGCTGAATAAACACATCCCAGTACAGTGACAGTGAGTAATCCTTACTCTGCTGAATAAACACATCCCAGTACAGTAACAGTGTGTAATCCTTACCCTGCTGAATAAACACATCCCAGTACAGTTACACAGTGTGTAATCCTTACCCTGCTGAATAAACACATCCCAGTACAGTTACACAGTGACTAATCCTTACCCTGCTGAATAAACACATCCCAGTACAGTCACACAGTGTGTAATCCTTACCCTGCTGAATAAACACATCCCAGTACAGTCACACAGTGTGTAATCCTTACCCTGCTGAATAAACACATCCCAGTACAGTCACACAGTGTGTAATCCTTACCCTGCTGAATAAACTCATCCCAGTACAATTACACAGTGAGTAATCCTTACCCTGCTGAATAAACACATCCCAGTACAGTTACACAGTGAGTAATCCTTACCCTGCTGAATAAACACATCCCAGTACAGTTACACAGTGAGTAATCCTTACCCTGCTGAATAAACACATCCCGGTACAGTTCCACAGTGAGTAATCCTTACCCTGCTGAATAAACACATCCCGGTACAGATACACAGTGAGTAATCCTTACCCTGCTGAATAAACACATCCCGGTACAGTTCCACAGTGAGTAATCCTTACCCTGCTGAATAAACACATCCCGGTACAGATACACAGTGAGTAATCCTTACCCTGCTGAATAAACACATCCCAGTACAGTTACACAGTGATTATTCCTTACCCTGCTGAATCAACACACCCCAGTACAGTTACATAGAATTTACATAGAATTTACAGTGCCGAAGGAGGCCATTCGGCCCATCGAGTCTGCACCGGCTCTTGGAAAGAGCACCCTACCCAAGGTCAACACCTCCACCCTATCCCCATAACCCAGTAACCCCACCCAACACTAAGGGCAACTTTGGGCACTAAGGGCAATTTATCATGACCAATCCACCTAACCGGCACATCTTTGGACTGTGGGAGGAAACACACGCACCCGGAGGAAACCCACGCACACACGGGGAGGATGTGCAGAATTATTCGTAATCCTTACCCTGCTAAATACACACATTCGAGTACAGTTACACAGTGAGTAATCCTTACACTGCTGAATAAACACATCCCAGTACAGTTACACAGAGAGTAATCCTTACCCTGCCGAATAAACACATCCCAGTACAGTTACACAGTGAGTAATCCTTACACTGCTGAATAAACACATCCCAGTACAGTTACACAGAAAGTAATCCTTACCCTGCTGAATAAACACATCCCAGTACAGTTACACAGAGAGTAATCCTTACCCTGCTGAATAAACACATCCCAGTACAGTTACACAGTGAGTAATCCTTACCCTGCTGAATACACACATCCCAGTACAGTTACACAGTGAGTAATCCTTACCCTGCTGAATAAACACATCCCAGTACAGTTACACAGTGAGTAATCCTTACCCTGCTGAATAAACACATCCCAGCACAGTTACACAGTGAGTAATCCTTACCCTGCTGAATAAACACATCCCAGTACAGTTACACAGTGAGTAATCCTTACCCTGCTGAATAAACACATCCCAGTACAGTTACACAGTGAGTAATCCTTACACTGCTGAATAAACACATCCCAGTACAGTTACACAGTGAGTAATCCTTACCCTGCTGAATAAACACATCCCAGTACAGTTACACAGTGAGTAATCCTTACCCTGCTGAATAAACACATCCCAGTACAGTTACACAGTGAGTAATCCTTACCCTGCTGAATAAACACATCCCAGTACAGTGACAGTGAGTAATCCTTACTCTGCTGAATAAACACATCCCAGTACAGTAACAGTGTGTAATCCTTACCCTGCTGAATAAACACATCCCAGTACAGTTACACAGTGTGTAATCCTTACCCTGCTGAATAAACACATCCCAGTACAGTTACACAGTGACTAATCCTTACCCTGCTGAATAAACACATCCCAGTACAGTCACACAGTGTGTAATCCTTACCCTGCTGAATAAACACATCCCAGTACAGTCACACAGTGTGTAATCCTTACCCTGCTGAATAAACACATCCCAGTACAGTCACACAGTGTGTAATCCTTACCCTGCTGAATAAACTCATCCCAGTACAATTACACAGTGAGTAATCCTTACCCTGCTGAATAAACACATCCCAGTACAGTTACACAGTGAGTAATCCTTACCCTGCTGAATAAACACATCCCAGTACAGTTACACAGTGAGTAATCCTTACCCTGCTGAATAAACACATCCCGGTACAGTTCCACAGTGAGTAATCCTTACCCTGCTGAATAAACACATCCCGGTACAGATACACAGTGAGTAATCCTTACCCTGCTGAATAAACACATCCCGGTACAGTTCCACAGTGAGTAATCCTTACCCTGCTGAATAAACACATCCCGGTACAGATACACAGTGAGTAATCCTTACCCTGCTGAATAAACACATCCCAGTACAGTTACACAGTGATTATTCCTTACCCTGCTGAATCAACACACCCCAGTACAGTTACATAGAATTTACATAGAATTTACAGTGCCGAAGGAGGCCATTCGGCCCATCGAGTCTGCACCGGCTCTTGGAAAGAGCACCCTACCCAAGGTCAACACCTCCACCCTATCCCCATAACCCAGTAACCCCACCCAACACTAAGGGCAACTTTGGGCACTAAGGGCAATTTATCATGACCAATCCACCTAACCGGCACATCTTTGGACTGTGGGAGGAAACACACGCACCCGGAGGAAACCCACGCACACACGGGGAGGATGTGCAGAATTATTCGTAATCCTTACCCTGCTAAATACACACATTCGAGTACAGTTACACAGTGAGTAATCCTTACACTGCTGAATAAACACATCCCAGTACAGTTACACAGAGAGTAATCCTTACCCTGCCGAATAAACACATCCCAGTACAGTTACACAGTGAGTAATCCTTACACTGCTGAATAAACACATCCCAGTACAGTTACACAGAAAGTAATCCTTACCCTGCTGAATAAACACATCCCAGTACAGTTACACAGAGAGTAATCCTTACCCTGCTGAATAAACACATCCCAGTACAGTTACACAGTGAGTAATCCTTACCCTGCTGAATAAACACATCCCAGTACAGTTACTCAGTGAGCAATCGTTACCCTGCTGAATAAACACATCCCAGTACAGTTACACAGTGAGTAATCCTTACACTGCTGAATAAACACATCCCAGTACAGTTACACAGTGAGTAATCCTTACCCTGATAAATACACACATTTGAGTACAGTTACACAGTGAGTAATCCTTACACTGCTGAATAAACACATCCCAATACAGTTACACAGTGAGTAATCCTTACCCTGCTGAATAAACACATCCTAGTACAGTTACACAGTGAGTAATCCTTACCCTGCTGAATAAACACATCCCAGTACAGTTACACAGTGACTAATCCTTACCCTGCTGAATAAACACATCCCAGTACAGTAACACAGTGATTAATCCTTACCCTGCTGAATAAACACATCCCAGTACAGTTACACAGTGAGTAATCCTTATCCTGCTGAATAAACACATCCCAGTACAGTTACACAGTGACTAATCCGTACCCTGCTGAATAAACACATCCCAGTACAGCAACACAGTGATTAATCCTTACCCTGCTGAATAAACACATCCCAGTACAGTTACACAGTGAGTAATCCTTGTCCTTCTGAATAAACACATCCCAGTACAGTTACTCAGTGAGCAATCGTTACCCTGCTGAATAAACACATCCCAGGACAGTTACACAATGAGTAATCCTTACACTGCTGAATAAACACATCCCAGTACAGTAACACAATGAGTAATCCTTACCCTTCTGAATAAACACATCCCAGTACAGTTACTCAGTGAGCAATCGTTACCCTGCTGAATAAACACATCCCAGGACAGTTACACAGTGAGTAATCCTTACACTGCTGAATAAACACATCCCAGTACAGTTACACAGTGAGTAATCCTTACCCTGCTAAATACACACATTTGAGTACAGTTACACAGTGAGTAATCCTCACACTGCTGAATAAACACATCCCAATACAGTTACACAGTGAGTAATCCTTACCCTGCTGAATAAACACATCCCAGTACAGTTACACAGTGAGTAATCCTTACACTGCTGAATAAACACATCCCAGTACAGTTACACAGTGAGTAATCCTTACCCTGCTAAATACACACATTTGAGTACAGTTACACAGTGAGTAATCCTTACACTGCTGAATAAACACATCCCAATACAGTTACTCAGTGAGTAATCCTTACCCTGCTGAATAAACACATCCCAGTACAGTTATACTGTGACTTCTCCTTACCCTGCTGAATAAACACATCCCAGTACAGTTACACAATGACTAATCCTTACCCTGCTGAATAAACACATCCCAGTACAGTCACACAGTGAGTAATCCTTACCCTGCTGAATAAACACATCCCAGTACAGTCACACAGTGAGTAATCCTTACCCTGCTGAATAAACACATCCCAGTACAGTTACACAATGACTAATCCTTACCCTGCTGAATAAACACATCCCAGTACAGTCACACAGTGAGTACTCCTTACCCTGCTGAATAAACACATTCCAGTACAGTTACACAGTGAGTAATCCTTACCCTGCTGGATAAACACATTCCAGTACAGTTACACAGTGAGTACTCCTTACCCTGCTGAATAAACACATCCCGGTACAGTTATACAGTGAGTAATCCTTACCCTGCTGAATAAACACATCCCAGTACAGTCACACAGTGAGTAATCCTTACCCTGCTGAATAAACACATCCCAGTACTGTTACTCAGTGAGTAATCCTTACCCTGCTGAATAAACACATCCCAGTACTGTTACACAGTGAGTACTCCTTACCCTGCTGAATAAACACATTCCAGTACAGTTACACAGTGAGTAATCCTTACCCTGCTGGATAAACACATTCCAGTACAGTTACACAGTGAGTAATCCTTACCCTGAGGAATAAACACATCCCAGTACAGTTACACAGTGAGTAATCCTTACCCTGCTGAATAAACACATCCCAGTACACTTACACAGTGAGTAATCCTTACCCTGCTGAATAAACACATTCCAGTACAGTTACACAGTGAGTAATCCTTACTCTGCTGAATAAACACATCGCAGTACAATTATACGGTGAGAAATCCTTACCCTGCTGAATAAACACATCCCAGTACAGTCACACGGTGAGTAACCCTTACCCTGCTGAATAAGCACATCCCAGTACAGTTACACAATGAGTAATCCTTACCCTGCTGAATAAACACATCCCAGTACAGTTACGCAGTGAGTAATCCTTACCCTGCTGAATAAACACATCCCAGTACAGTTACACAGTGAGTAATCCTTACCCTGCTGAATAGACACATCCCAGTACAGTTACACAGTGAGTAATCCTTACCCTGCTGAATAAACACATCCCAGTACAGTTACACAGTGAGTAATCCTTACCCTGCTGAATAAACACATCCCAGTACAGTTACACAGTGAGTAATCCTTACCCTGCTGAATAAACACATCGCAGTACATTTACACAGTGAGTAATCCTTACTCTGCTGAATAAACACATCGCAGTACAATTATACGGTGAGAAATCCTTACCCTGCTGAATAAACACATCCCAGTACAGTCACACAGTGAGTAACCCTTACCCTGCTGAATAAGCACATCCCAGTACAGTTACACAATGAGTAATCCTTACCCTGCTGAATAAACACATCCCAGTACAGTTACACAGTGAGTAATCCTTACCCTGCTGAATAAACACATCCCAGTACAGTTACGCAGTGAGTAATCCTTACCCTGCTGAATAAACACATCCCAGTACAGTTACGCAGTGAGTAATCCTTACCCTGCTGAATAGACACATCCCAGTACAGTTACACAGTGAGTAATCCTTACCCTGCTGAATAAACACATCCCAGTACAGTTACGCAGTGAGTAATCTTTACTCTGCTGAATAAACACATCCCAGTACAGTTACGCAGTGAGTAATCCTTACCCTGCTGAATAAACACATCCCAGTACAGTTACGCAGTGAGTAATCTTTACTCTGCTGAATAAACACATCCCAGTACAGTTACACAGTGAGTAATCCTTACCCTGCTGAATAAACACATCCCAGTACAGTTACACAGTGAGTAATCCTTACCCTGCTGAATAAACACATCCCAGTACAGTTACGCAGTGAGTAATCCTTACCCTGCTGAATAAACACATCCCAGTACAGTTACGCAGTGAGTAATCCTTACCCTGCTGAATAGACACATCCCAGTACAGTTACACAGTGAGTAATCCTTACCCTGCTGAATAAACACATCCCAGTACAGTTACACAGTGAGTAATCCTTACCCTGCTGAATAAACACATCCCAGTACAGTTACACAGTGAGTAATCCTTACCCTGCTGAATAAACACATCCCAGTACAGTTACACAGTGAGTAATCCTTACCCTGCTGAATAAACACATCCCAGTACAGTTACACAGTGAGTAATCCTTACCCTGCTGAATAAACACATCACAGTACATTTACACAGTGAGTAATCCTTACTCTGCTGAATAAACACATCGCAGTACAATTATACGGTGAGAAATCCTTACCCTGCTGAATAAACACATCCCAGTACAGTCACACAGTGAGTAACCCTTACCCTGCTGAATAAGCACATCCCAGTACAGTTACACAATGAGTAATCCTTACCCTGCTGAATAAACACATCCCAGTACAGTTACACAGTGAGTAATCCTTACCCTGCTGAATAAACACATCCCAGTACAGTTACGCAGTGAGTAATCCTTACCCTGCTGAATAAACACATCCCAGTACAGTTACGCAGTGAGTAATCCTTACCCTGCTGAATAGACACATCCCAGTACAGTTACACAGTGAGTAATCCTTACCCTGCTGAATAAACACATCCCAGTACAGTTACGCAGTGAGTAATCTTTACTCTGCTGAATAAACACATCCCAGTACAGTTACGCAGTGAGTAATCCTTACCCTGCTGAATAAACACATCCCAGTACAGTTACGCAGTGAGTAATCTTTACTCTGCTGAATAAACACATCCCAGTACAGTTACACAGTGAGTAATCCTTACCCTGCTGAATAAACACATCCCAGTACAGTTACACAGTGAGTAATCCTTACCCTGCTGAATAAACACATCCCAGTACAGTTACGCAGTGAGTAATCCTTACCCTGCTGAATAAACACATCCCAGTACAGTTACGCAGTGAGTAATCCTTACCCTGCTGAATAGACACATCCCAGTACAGTTACACAGTGAGTAATCCTTACCCTGCTGAATAAACACATCCCAGTACAGTTACACAGTGAGTAATCCTTACCCTGCTGAATAAACACATCCCAGTACAGTTACGCAGTGAGTAATCCTTACCCTACTGAATAAACACATCCCAGTACAGTTACGCAGTGAGTAATCCTTACCCTGCTGAATAAACACATCCCAGTACAGTTACACAGTGAGTAATCCTTACCCTGCTGAATAAACACATCGCAGTACATTTACACAGTGAATAATCCTTACCCTGCTGAATAAGCAGGCTATAGGTTGAATATTTCTGTCTGACTTTCGCTAAACTGAGTCAGAATCTGAGAAGGAATTATTAGATTTGTTACCTGAGCCCTGAGCAGGTGCTGGCAGAGACCCGGGATCTCGGGAATCTTCTGACGGAACCCTCATAGCAACAACGATACTGTGGCAAAATCATTAAATGTTAGCATAAAAGCCTCTGATACTCATAATATTACAAAGGAACTCACTCAGAACAATTTCATTTCAACAAATGGCATCAATAGCAAAGGTAACTGAAACATTGACAGTGTCTCAGAGAGCAGAGACTGCGGATATCAAATTCACTGATACTGGAGACGCCCGTATGAGGAGGACTCTGAGAACATAAGAACTAGGAGCAGGGGTAGTCAATCTGGCCCCTCGAGCCTGCTCCGCCATTCAATGAGATCATGGCTGAAGTAAGACTTTGAAGAGTATTTGACAGTGCGCAGTGTCAGATTCCTTCCCGTTGATTCTGATATCTCCACTTTCTTGATTTTTATTGTTGTCATTTTGATCCAAGGGCCAGTGTTTAAAATCTCCAACGTATATTATGGAGTTCACCTGACCGATATCCTTTCTGTTGAAAGGGTGTGCTCAAGAGTGTTCCCTTCACGTGTAATTCAACAGTCTTCTCAGACACTTTAATCAAGATAAGCTTTATTCTAAGAACTTAGTTAACAAATATATATAAACAAACAGCAAGAATGTTTATCAATTACAAACATAAAGACACCCCACACAGCTACATTAACCTATGTATAACACTAAATGAATTTCCCCTTAACTGTTCCAATTCAAAAACAAAAATCCCATAAACCAATAAATATTTTTCAATGGTTTGGCCCAGAACTCTGAATTCTCACTTGAATAAGACTGGCTTTTCCTGAGAGTCTGACCTGTCTTACCAGCAGGTCGCGTGTGCTCGCAGTTTTCACGGCCTATTGGTGACAATAAAAAGATTAGTAAGAAGTCTTACAACACCAGGTTAAAGTCCAACAGGTTTGTTTCGATGTCACTAGCTTTCGGAGCGCTGCTCCTTCCTCAGGTGAATACATTAAAGACATGACATAAAGACACATCATTCACCTGAGGAAGGAGCAGGGCTCCGAAAGCTAGTGATTCGAAACAAACCTGTTGGACTTTAACCTGGTGTTGTAAGACTTCTTACTGTGCTCACCCCAGTCCAACGCCGGCATCTCCACATCATGGCTACAATAAAAAGATTATTATTAATGACCGTGTCAATTCCAATGCTTCCTGGAATATGGTGACCAAAACTCATTTTCTTCTCATTGGCACAGCACCACCTGTTTTGGTCTTCACCAAATCGGTCTGATTGACAGGGTGTCTGGGCATAATTTAATGCCATGTCCACGATGGATTTGGAGGCCGGAGGCATTTAATTAGACAGGAGGGTGCTGGGTGGACACCTCTACCTCAATTCAATCCACAACAAGAAGATTCCTGCCTACCACCAGTTGAGGTCTAATTGACCAATTCACGACGAGCTGCTGTTACAGTGAGTACATGGCGGAGGCAGGAAATGTTTACGGTGGTGGGAAAGATGTTGATCAAGCAGGCTGCTTCGTCCTGGATGCTGTTCGGCTACTAAAGTATTGTTGGTGCTGCATCAATCCAGGACATCTCAGTTCCCAACAATCCTTTTGCTCCAAGTGAGAGTAACCCTGTGGAATTCCATAGAATTTGTTCTCCGCAAAACCATGAGATGGAGGAGAATTAGGCCACTCGGCCCATCGAGTCTGCTCCGCCATTCAATCATGGCTGATATTTTCTCATCCCCATTCTCCTGCCTTCTCCCCATAACCCCTGACCCCCTTATTAATCAAGAACCTATCTATCTCTGTCTTAAAGACACTCAGTGATTTGGCCTCCACAGCCTTCTGCGGAAAAGAGTTCCACAGATTCACCACCCTCTGGCTGAAGAAATTCCTCCTCATCTCTGTTTTAAAGTATCGTCCCTTTAATCTGAGATTGTGTCCTCTGGTTCTAGGCTTTCCGACAAGTGGAAACATCCTCTCCACGTCCACTCTATCCAGGCCTCACAGTATCCTGGATTTCAATAAGATCCCCCTCATCCTTCTAAACTCCACCGAGTACAGACCCAGAGTCCTCAACCGTTCCTCTTACGACAAGCTCTTCATTCCAGGGACCATTCTTGTGAACCTCCTCTGGACCCTTTCCAAGGCCAGCACATCCTTCCTCAGAAACCCGGCCTAAAACTGCTACTATGTCCCGTTGTGCTTTTGATTTCCTAAGCCTTTCCCATTTAGAAATTAGTCTGTGCCTCCATTTCTCCTTCCAAAGTGCAGAACCTCACACTTTTCCACATTGTATTCCATCTGCCACTTCATTGCCCGCTCCCCTAGCCTGTCCAAGTCCTTCTGCAGCCCCCTTGCTTCCTCAATACTACCTGTCCCTCGACAGATCTTTGTATCATCTGCAAATTGAGCAACAGTAGCTTCAGTACCTTCTTCCAGATCATTAATGTATATTGCGGAAAGTTGTGGTCCCAGCACAGAGACCTGAGGCACACCACTAGTCACCGGCTGCCATCCTGAAAAAGACCCCTTTATCCCCACACTCTGCCTTCTGCCAGTCAGCCAATCCTCTATCCACGCCAGGATCTTACCCTGAACACTATGAGCTCTTAACTTATTTAACAGTCTCCTATGCGGCACCTTGTCAAAGGCCTTCTGGAAATCTAAATACATCACGTCCACTGGTTCTCCTTTGTCTAACTTCCTTGTTACCTCCTCAAAGAACTCTAACAGATTTGTCGGACATGACCTGCCCTTGACGAAGCCGTGCTGACTCAGTCCTATTTCATCATGCACTTCCAAGTACTCCGCAATTCTCATCTTTAATACTGGCCTCCCTCCCTTCTTAAACAGCGGTGTTACATGAGCCACTTTCCAGTCCTCTGGGACCCTTCCTGCCTCCAGTGATTCCTGAAAGATCACCACCAATGCCTCCACTATTTCCTCAGCTATCTCTTTTAGAACCCTGGGGTGTAGTCCATCCGGTCCAGGTGACTTATCCACCTTCAGACCTTTCAGTTTCCCCAGAACCTTCTCCTTAGTGATGGTCACTGCACTCACCTCTGCCCCCTGGTTCTCCTGGAGCTCTGGCATCTCACTGGCGTCTCCCACCATGACTGGTGCAGAGGAAAGAACACAAAGAGGAAAGAGGAACATATATCCAGATTCAATGCATTTAAAAATCAGTGGATGTCAGTCTGGTTGTCAGCTTCGAAGACGTTTCTCACCGGTTCAGTCTCCTTCTCTGTCACCAGAGTCCCATTCGAATCATAGTGCGAGACCTGGAACCCTCTCGGCAAAAGGAGCCTGTGAAAGAAAAACCAGAACGGGACACATTTTGATTCAATTCCAGTGACTGACAGTCAACATTGTTCCGTTCGTGTCGGACACACACTGATCCTGGCAGTGAGATGCTGAGTGTTAGACCAGAATAAACCCGCAGCATTGACACAGTAATGCAGGATCGGAATGATGCTGAGTTACCCAACACAAACTGTACTTGACTTGTGTCCCCATGTTTCATCCAGGACAAGTTGCCACTTTGGATATATTGTTCAGGGGGGTTGTCTATCATTGGGAGAAAGGGCAGAGTTCTCTAATTTTGTGCCTAAATGTGGTGGCCGGCAGTTCTGGTGGAGCCGTTCTCGTTCGCAGGAATGGAATGATCTTCCACCGGATACCACACCTGGAGCATCACTAATTCTGACAGGTAAGTGTCTCTCCAAATCACCTGGCGGGGCAGGAGGTGGTTCGCCCCCCCACCATCAGCTGATGGTTTTGGCGTTATATTTAATTGCCATTGCAACACACTCACATCACTTGGCACAGCCCACCTACGGCATCCAGCTGGAAGCAAAGGTCGCCTCCTACAAGAAGAAGGCAGCAAGGTGCTTCAGTCACCAGGCCCTCAACACCTGGATTTGAGGAGTCCAGGTGCAGGTTTGTGTCCTCGATCTGTGGGGTGACCGCAGGAAGCACCAACACATCACCCCTCCAGCCTGCAAACCCCTCGCCCAGGCAAAGGTGCAACATCTGCAGGAAGAATATGAATGATCTAATTTTGGCCTTCAACACCCTCCAATATCAGATTCTCATCATGGTGTCACGTACTCCAATGGGGTCTCTCCTCATGGATTTCACACATCCATTGGTGGCGGACAATATTAACATTCATTCTTTTACAGACTCTTTCACATCTCCAAAGTCCCATCTCTTACGTTGCTTACACTCCATTCTCCAGCCCTTCTGTGATGTGTTCACCACACAGGGAACATGGATTTCTCCGACCTCAGCTCCAGCCCCTCTGATCACACGTTCTTTGTTGATTTTATCCAGGCCAAGCTGGCAAACACAACGACTGTGACTGAACCCAGACCAGGGCAGGAACAGCAGAAACTCACACAATTAGTCAAGGCAGTAGCCAACCTGCCAGGGCGGGGCAGGGATTGTTCCCGTGGACAGGGATTGTTCCCGTGGACAGGGATTGTTCCTGTGGACTGGGATTGTTCCTGTGGACAGGGATTGTTCCCGTGGACAGGGATTGTTCCTGTGGACAGGGATTGTTCCCGTGGACAGGGATTGTTCCCGTGGACAGGGATTGTTCCTGTGGACAGGGATTGTTACCGTGGACAGGGATTGTTCCCGTGGACAGGGATTGTTCCTGTGGACAGGGATTATTCCTGTGGACAGGGATTGTTCCCGTGGACAGGGATTGTTCCTGTGGACAGGGATTGTCCCTGTGGACAGGGATTGTTCCCGTGGACAGGGATTGATACCGTGGACAGGGATTGTTCCCGTGGACAGGGATTGTCCCTGTGGACAGGGATTGTTACCGTGGACAGGGATTGTTCCTGTGGACAGTGATTGTTCCCGTGGACAGGGATTGTCCCCGTGGACAGGGATTGTCCCTGTGGACAGGGATTGTTCCTGTGGACAGGGATTGTCCCTGTGGGCAGGGATTGTTCCTGTGGACAGGGATTGTCCCTGAGGACAGGGATTGTTCCTGTGGACAGGGATTGTCCCTGTGGACAGGGATTGTTCCCGTGGACAGGGATTGTTGCCGTGGACAGGGATTGTTCCTGTGGACAAGGATTGTTCCTGTGGACAGGGATTATTCCTGTGGACTGGGATTGTTCCTGTGGACAGGGATTGTTCCTGTGGACAGGGATTGTTCCTGTGGACAGGGATTGTTCCTGGGGACAGGGATTATTCCTGTGGACAGGGAGTGTTCCTGTGGAAAGGGATTGTTCCTGTGGACAGGGACTGTCCCTGTGGACTGGGATTGTTCCTGTGGACAGGGATTGTTCCTGTGGACAGAGATTGTTCCCGTGGACAGGGATTGTTCCTGTGGACAGGGTTTGTTCCTGTGGACAGGGATTGTTCCTGTGGACAGGGATTGTTCCCGTGGACAGGGATTGTTCCTGTGGACAGGGATTGCTCCTGTGGACAGGGATTGTTCCTGTGGACAGGGAGTGTTCCTGTGGACAGGGATTGTTGCTGTGGACAGAGATTGTTCCTGTGGACAGGGATTCTTACCGTGGACAGGGATTGTTCCCGTGGACAGGGATTGTTCCCGTGGACAGGGATTGCTCCTGTGGACAGGGATTGTTCCTGTGGACAGGGATTGTTCCCGTGGACAGGGATTGTTCCCGTGGACAGGGATTGTTCCTGTGGACAGGGATTGTTCCTGTGGACAGGGTTTGTTCCCGTGGACAGGGATTGTTCCTGTGGACAGGGATTGTTCCTGTGGACAGGGATTGTTCCTGTGGACTGGGATTGTTCCTGTGGACAGGGATTGTTCCTGTGGACAGAGATTGTTCCTGTCGACAGGGATTGTTCCTGTGGACAGGGATTGTTCCCGTGGACAGGGATTGTTCCTGTGGACAGGGATTGTTCCCGTGGACAGGGATTGTTCCCGTGGACAGGGATTGTTCCTGTGGACAGGGTTTGTTCCTGTGGCCAGGGATTGTTCCCGTGGACAGGGATTGTTCCTGTGGACAGGGATTGTTCCTGTGGACAGGGATTGTTCCCGTGGACAAGGATTGTTCCTGTGGACAGGGTTTGTTCCTGTGGACAGGGATTGTTCCCGTGGACAAGGATTGTTCCTGTGGACAGGGGATGTTCCCGTGGACAGGGATTGTTCCTGTGGACAGGGATTGTTCCCGTGGACAGGGATTGTCCCTGTGGACAGGGATTGTTGCCGTGGACAGGGATTGTTGCCGTGGACAGGGATTGTTCCCGTGGACAGGGATTGTTGCCGTGGACAGGGATTGTTCCCGTGGACAGGGATTGTTCCTGTGGACAGGGATTGTTCCTGTGGGCAGGGATTGCTCCTGTGGACAGGGATTGTTCCTGTGGACAGGGAGTGTTCCTGTGGACAGGGATTGTCCCTGAGGACAGGGTTTGTTCCTGTGGACAGGGATTGTTGCCGTGGACAGGGATTGTTCCTGTGGACAGGGATTGTTCCCGTGGACAGGGATTGTTCCCGTGGACAGGGATTGTTCCCGTGGACAGGGATTGTTCCTGTGGACAGGGATTGTTCCCGTGGACAGGGATTGTTGCCGTGGACAGGGATTGTTCCCGTGGACAGGGATTGTTCCTGTGGACAGGGATTGTTGCCGTGGACAGGGATTGTTCCTGTGGACAGGGATTGTTCCCGTGGACAGGGATTGTTCCTGTGGACAGGGATTGTTCCTGTGGACAGGGATTGTTCCCGTGGACAGGGATTGTTCCTGTGGACAGGGATTGTTCCCGTGGACAGGGATTGTTCCCGTGGACAGGGATTGTTCCTGTGGACAGGGATTGTTCCTGTGGACAGGGATTGTCCCTGAGGACAGGGATTGTTCCCGTGGACAGGGATTGTTCCTGTGGACAGGGATTGTTCCTGTGGACAGAGATTGTTCCTGTGGACAGGGATTGTTCCCGTGGACAGGGATTGTTCCTGTGGACAGGGATTGTTGCCGTGGACAGGGATTGTTCCCGTGGACAGGGATTGTTCCCGTGGACAGGGATTGTTCCTGTGGACAGGGATTGTTCCTGTGGACAGGGGTTGTTCCCGTGGACAGGGATTGTTCCTGTGGACAGGGATTGTTCCTGTGGACCGGGATTGTTCCCGTGGACAGGGATTGTTCCTGTGGACAGGGATTGTTCCTGTGGACAGAGATTGTTCCTGTCGACAGGGATTGTTCCTGTGGACAGGGATTGTTCCCGTGGACAGGGATTGTTCCTGTGGACAGGGTTTGTTCCTGTGGACAGGGATTGTTCCTGTGGACAGGGATTGTTCCCGTGGACAGGGATTGTTCCTGTGGACAGGGATTGTTCCCGTGGACAGGGATTGTTCCTGTGGACAGGGATTGTTCCTGTGGACAGGGATTGTTCCTGTGGACCGGGATTGTTCCTGTGGACAGGGATTGTTCCCGTGGATAGGGATTGTTCCTGTGGACCGGGATTGTTCCTGTGGACAGGGATTGTTCCCGTGGATAGGGATTGTTCCTGTGGACAGGGATTGTTCCTGTGGACAGGGAGTGTTCCTGTGGACAGGGATTGTTCCTGTGGACAGGGATTGTTCCCGTGTATAGGGATTGTTCCCGTGGACAGGGATTGTTCCCGTGGATAGGGATTGTTCCTGTGGACAGGGATTGTTCCTGGGGACAGGGATTGTTCCTGTGGACAGGGATTGTTCCCGTGGATAGGGATTGTTCCTGTGGACAGGGATTGTTCCTGTGGTCAGGGATTGTTCCTGTGGACCGGGATTGTTCCTGTGGACAGGGATTGTTCCCGTGGATAGGGATTGTTCCTGTGGACCGGGATTGTTCCCGTGGATAGGGATTGTTCCTGTGGACAGGGATTGTTCCTGTGGACAGGGATTGTTCCCGTGGACAGGGATTGTTCCTGTGGACAGGGAGTGTTCCTGTGGACAGGGATTGTTCCTGTGGGCAGGGATTGTTCCTGTGGACAGGGATTGTTCCTGTGGACAGGGATTGTTCCTGTGGACAGGGAGTGTTCCTGTCGACAGGGATTGTTCCTGTGGACCGGGATTGTTCCTGTGGTGAAGCAGAGATTGGCTTAACCTGCCAACAGACTATGGATCGCTGCTCCACCATTTCATCAAATTTCAGCAATCAATGTCATTTAAATATTCTCTGAAAAAGCTTCAATTTACCCAGTAAACCTGTCTCTCTTTCTGAGAGGAACCAGCACATTGCACCCTGGCACAGCCCAAACAGACAACTGAGCAGCAGCAGGAGTCTCCAGAACATGTCTGTGGACAAGGAGACTCCGGAAGAACCTCATCAACGCTGACTCCCACCCTCCACTAGCACAATGTTATGGACCAGGGTTTGGAAATACCAAAGTCTATCTTACAGTTCACCTGACCTACAACTGTTTATTGATTTTGCTTACGATGAGCACACGGGACTGCCGTTCAGGTGTTATTTAACAGCGTTCTCAGGCCCGTTTTAGTCAAACAACAAGCTTTAGTCTACGAATTTAGTTAATATTTGTATAAACGCACACAGTTAAGAATTTTGACCTGGTTTACTCTGGCACATACAGACACACATAATGATGGACAGATCAACGGACCAATCAACACACAAAACACGACAGCCAATCACGGACAAGAGCATACACAGTACAAAGCAGGGAACACGACACTTCCTGGGCCCTCGAGCAGGCGAGGGCTCAGGGCACAGACCTCATTGCCAGCCACTCCGAGGTTCACCATGTGCTGAATACCAGAGTCTAATAAGTTAATAGTTCAATGAAATAAAACTGCGTTGTACCATTCGCAACTGTGTTGGTTCGTCTGTGTATCAGAGTACCCAACACTTCATGGTACCAGGAGTGATTTGACACCTACCCACAAACCTGCCATCCTACGCCATGGACACCGTCAGCACGCCGCAGCCGCTGCAAGTCGCTGGGAACCTCGGCGTAAATTGGAAGCTGTTCAAACAGCTCTTCCAGCTCTTCCTGGAAGCCAACGAAAGAGAGAGCGCCTCGGACACCAGAAAGATCGCCATCCTCCTCACCACCGCAGGTCAACACGCCATCCATGTCTACAACTCCCTGGTGTTCGCGGAAGGCGAGGACAAATCCAAATACAAGACGGTCCTTCTCAAACTCGACCAACACTTCAACGTCGAGGTCAACGAGAGTTTCAAGAGGTATCTCTTCCAGCAGCGCCTGCAGGGTAAGGATGAGCCCTTTCAATCCTTCCTTACGCACCTCCGTATCCTCGCGCAGTCCTGCGGTTATGACACCACCTCAGAGTCCATGATTCGGGACCAGATTGTTTTTGGCGTCGCCTCGGGCACCCTACTCCAGCAGCTTTGAAAAGTAAAAGGCCTCCCCGTAGCCTCCGCAATCGAAGCCTGTGTCCTGCACGAAAACGCGACTAGCCGCGATGCACAATTTCAGGCGACCGGATCGGCGCGGCGGGGGCCCTACGCGGCCGGATCGGCGAGCCAGGTGCCTCACGAGGCCGAACGGGTCCAGGCGATCGAGTTCCTCCCGGCCCGCGGCCTGAACGATGTAGGCCATTTCGCGCGCTTTTCGGGGCCTCCCGTGCCTGTGCGCGGCAAAACCAACGGCAACACTGAGGGACGTGATGCGCAGGCGTGCCCGACGCAAGACCGAACTGCGCATGCGCAGTGGCGCAACGAACGTCATGACGTCACTGCGTGCGGCAACTGTGGAGATGCACATTTAAAGTGGCAATGTCCCGCAAGAACCCGACAATGCCTCCGCTGTGGCAAGGTGGGCCACTACGCTGCTTACTGTCGAGCAGCTCAACCTGTCGATCTTCCACAACTCCGACAGCCTCGCAGGGACGTGCGGACCATTCAGCCTCCTTACTACGAGTCGTGCCCAGACGACATCCAGACCGGTGACACAGATGACCGAGACGCCTTCCGTGTTGTGGTCATTGATGGGAACCGAGTTAACGCGATCAATCCGGGTGGTGAATGGTGTGCCACCCTGACGGTCAACCGATCGCCGATAACTTTCCGCCTGGACACTGGCGCCTCCGCCAACCTCTTAGCATGGTCAGCCTTCTACGCCTTGAAGGTCAGACCACCAATTCGGCCGTCCCGGTGCAGGATGGTCGACTACAACGGGAACGTTATCCCGGCTATGGGATCCTGCCAGCTCCAGGTGACACACAACACACACACGACCACACTCTCGTTCGAGATAGTCGGATCATCGAAGGACTCCCTGCTAGGCGCACAGGCATGCAAGGTTCTCCACCTCGTGCAACGAGTCCACACTCTGTCTCCAGATGGAACGTCTGACTTCCTGGATGCAGAGTTTAACGCACAGCTCCAATCGCTCCTCGCCCACAACCAGGAGGCATTCGAGGGCATGGCAACACTGCCCTACACCTATAGAATTCGGCTCAAACCAGATGCCACCCCGGTCATTCACGCACCTCGCAGGGTCCCTGCGCCACTCAAAGACCGCCTCAAGTTGCAGCTGCAGGGTCTCCAGGACCAAGGGGTCCTATCCCGGGTCACGGAGCCCACGCCGTGGGTCAGCTCCATGGTGTGTGTTAAGAAGCCCTCCGGCGAGCTCCGGATCTGTATTGATCCAAAAGACCTCAATCACAATATGATGATGGAACAATACCCCATACCCAAACGGGAAGAGATCACGAGTGAAATGGCCCAGGTGAAAATATTTACCAAACTGGATGCCTCTAAAGGTTTTTGGCAGATCCAACTGGATCCGTCCAGCCGAAAGCTGTGCACTTTCAACACCCCTTCCGGCAGGTTCTGCTACAACCGGATGCCATTTGGCATCATCTCGGCATCCGAGATCTTTCACAGGATCATGGAGCAGATGATGGAAGGCATCGAAGGTGTGCGCGTCTACGTGGACGACGTCATCATCTGGTCCACCACACCACAGGAGCACATCAATCGTCTCCAGCGCGTCTTTGCGCGCATACGGGAAAACGGCCTGCGCCTCAGCCGAGCCAAGTGTTCTTTTGGCCAAACTGAGCTGAAGTTCCTGAGGGACCACATTTCCCGGTCAGGGGTCCGTCTGGATGCAGACAAGGTGAGCGCCATCACAGCCATGCCGCAGCCGGCAGACAAGAAAGCAGTGCTACGCTTCCTAGGCATGGTCAACTTCCTGGGGAAGTTCATTCCCAACCTTGCCTCCCACACGACGGCTCTGCGCCACCTCGTCAAGAAGTCCACGGAGTTCCAGTGGCAGCACACACACCAGCTGGAATGGGAGGAGCTCAAACGCAAACTCACCACAGCCCCGGTCTTGGCGTTTTTCGACACGTCTCGTGCCACTAAAATCTCGACTGATGCCAGCCAGTCCGGCATTGGGGCGGTACTCCTACAGCGGGATGACACTGCGTCATGGGCCCCGGTCGCCCATGCCTCGCGGGCCATGACCCCTACAGCAGCGCTATGCGCAGATCGAAAAGGAGTGCCTGGGCTTGCTAACTGGTTTAGACAAGTTCCATGATTATGTACATGGTCTTCCCCGGTTCACTGTTGAAACTGACCACCGCCCCCTGGTCAGCATCATACACAAGGAGCTGAACGAGATGACCCCTCGCCTCCAGCGCATCCTACTTAAACTCAGGCGGTACGACTTCCAACTGGTCTACACCCCGGGTAAGGACCTTATCATCGCGGATGCCCTGTCCAGAGCAGTGAGCACACCGCCCGAATCGGGGGGGGTTCGTCTGTCAGGTTGAGGCGCAGATGGCTTTCACATCGGTAAATCTGCCAGCTGACGACTCCAGTCTGGCCCGTATTCGCCGGGAGACTGCGGCTGACCCCCTTCTACAACGTGTGATGCGCCACATGATGGTAGGGTGGCTCAAAGGGCAGTGCCCGCAGTTCTACAATGTCCGAGACGACTTGGCCGTCATTGACGGTGTCCTTCTGAAGCTGGACCGGATTGTGATTCCGCACAGCATACACAGGCTGGTCCTCGACCAACTACATGAAGGCCACCTGGGGGTCGAGAAGTGCAGACGGAGGGCCCGAGAGGCGGTATACTGGCCGGGCATCAGCGACGACATCGCCAACATGGTGCTCAACTGCACAACCTGCCAAAGGTTTCAGCCGGTGCAACCCCCTGAGACGCTTCAGCCCCATGAGTTGGTGACGTCCCCCTGGGTGAAGGTGGGTGTGGACCTCTTTCACACGCTCGGCAGGGACTATGTCATCATCGTTGACTACTTCTCCAACTACCCAGAGGTCATACGCCTGCACGATTTGACATCGTCCGCTGTCATAAGGGCCTGCAGAGACACCTTCGCTCGCCACGGCATTCCGATGACGGTCATGTCGGACAATGGGCCCTGTTTCACCAGCCAGGAATGGTCATCGTTTGCTGCTTCGTATGGCTTCACACACGTGACGTCCAGCCCTCTGCACCCCCATGGAAAGGCGGAGAAGGGCGTTCACATCGTCAAGCGGCTCCTCTGCAAGGCTGCTGATGCCGGATCGGATTTCTGTTTAGCCCTGCTGGCCTATCGCACGGCCCCACTAGCCTCTGGCCTCTCACCAGCCCAGCTGTTGATGGGTCGCGCCCTCAGGACCACTGTGCCTTCCATTCTGGCGCTCCGGTACTGCACAGGATGCAACTGCAGCGCGGTCGCCAGAAGAGGGCATATGACACACGGGCAACTGATCTTCCCGCCCTGGCCCCTGGAGACAACGTCCGCATCCACCTACCAGAAGGTGGCTGGTCAGCACCTGCCGAAGTTCTCTGACGCGTGGCTCCCCTCTCGTTCCTGGTTAGCATGCCTGATGGATCCGTTCGTCGGCGCAATCGCCGGGCTCTTCGCCTGCTTCCACGCTCGCTTCGAGACCTTACACCGACATTGCGCCCTCCTGTTGTTCCTGATATCGACTTCGTGGAGCTGCCTGCTGCCATGCCCCTTCCGTCGCCGCCCGTGGCCAGGCCCATTCCTCAGCCGGTGGTTCCAGACCTATTCTTGAGGCGGTCAACCTGAATTCGTCGCCCACCTACTAGACTGGACTTATGAGACTGTTTATACATTGAACTCATGCAACCACTTTGTTAATATGTTTATGTTCTTATCGTTACAGGAATTCGCTTTATCGTTCAACATTTCCCCGTTCTTTGTTCATGGTACAACCTCGTTGTTATGCCACACCCGACATCGCCCCTTGTATATAGTTAAACCCCATGTACATGCTGTAAATATTGCACACACACACATTTAGCTACACTCAGTACACATCTCTATTTATAACCACGTAGGCACATAATCCTGTAAAAAAGGGGGGATGTCATGATATTCAGGTGAACATCACAGCACATACATACACACATAATGATGGACAGATCAACGGACCAATCAACACACAAAACACGACAGCCAATCACGGACAAGAGCATACACAGTACAAAGCAGAGAACACGACACTTCCTGGGTACTCGAGCAGGAGAGGGCTCAGGGCACAGACCTCATTGCCAGCCACTCCGAGGTTCACCATGTGCTGAATACCAGAGTTTAATATGTTAATAGTTCAATGAAATAAAACTGCGTTGTACAATTCGCAACCGTGTCTCAGAGCACCCAACACTTCACTGCTGACGTAGGGGGTCCGACTGAACACCGAAAACGATCTGGTCGCGTATCATGGAGTCGGAGGTGGGCCCGTAGCTGCAAGACTGCGCAAGGATGCGGAGGTGCGTGAGAAAGGATTGGAAAAGTTCGCACTTACCCTGCAAACGCTGCTGGAACACGTACCATTCGAAACTTTCATTCACCTCTACACTGCAGTGAGTGTCAAACTTGAGGAGAACCGTCTTGAACTTCGTCTTATCTTCATCATCTGCAAAGGAGAGAGAGTTGAAAATGTGGATGGCATGGTCCCCGGCCGTGGAGAGGTGAAGAGCAATCGTTCTGGTGTCCGAGGCGCCCTCCCTGTCCGTGGCTTTGAGGAAGAGCTGGAAGCTGTTTGAATATCTTCCAGTTGGCCCCGAGGTTGCCGGCGATGCGGAGCGGCGGCGACGGGCTGATGTTGTCCATGTTGCAGGATGAAGGAATGCTGGCGGAAGGCAGATCACTCGCAGGTAGGTCTAACAAGTGCTAGTATGCAACTACTCCTGGTATCATGATGTGTTGGGTGTTCTGGATCACATACAGGTCACCAACACTTGAAATAATGCAACACAATTTTATTGAATCATTAACTGTTTAAACATACTCAGACTGTGGGTTAATACGACACTAACTTTCGCTAAAGACCTTTGCCTTGTCCTAACCAGTCGATGCACTCAGCACATGGTGAATGTCTGTGTTTCAGGCTGTGAGCTCTGTCCTCCTAGCTAGCTGCAACCCGAATGAGCGGGAACTCTGATGCCCCCTGTCTTTATAGTGCGTGTGCTCTCACTGGTGATTGACTGCGGTGTTGTGTGTGTTGATTGGTCCCACTGTATGCCCATCAGTGTGTGTCTGCACCATGATATACTGGTGTATATTATGACACTGCCCTCTGCTGGATGCTTGCCTTCAGTTGAACACGGAGGGTGTCTTGCTCAGGTACATCTTCTGGATACAGTGACCGCAATTTGGAAGAAAATGGGCTTATCAGTGATAGGCAACATGGTTTTGTGCAGGGAAGGTCATGTCTTACCAACTTAATAGAATTCTATGAGGAAGTGACAAAGTTGATTGATGAGGGAAGGGCTGTAGATGTCATATACATGGACTTCAGTAAGGCATTTGATAACGTTCCCCATGGTAGCCTGATGGAGAAAGTGAAGTCTCATGGGGTCCAGGGTGTACTAACTAGATGGATAAAAAACTGCCTGGGCAACAGGAGACAGAGAGTAGTAGTGGAAGGGAGAACTGTGACCAGTGGTGTTCCACAGGGATCCGTACTGGGACCACTGTTGTTTGTGATATACAGAAATGAGCTGGAGGAAGGTATAGGTGGTCTGATTAGCAAGTTTGTAGATGACACTAAGATTGGTGGAGTAGCAGATAGTGAAGGGGACTGTCAGAGAATACAGCAAAATATAAATAGATAAATATAATAGGGCAGAGAAATGGCGGATGGAGTTCAATCCGGGCAAATGCGAGGTGATGCATTTTGGAAGATCCAATTCAAGAGCGAACTATACGGTAAATGAAAAAGTCCTGGGGAAAATTGATGTACAGAGAGATATGGGTGTTCAGGTCCATTGTACCCTGAAGGCGGCAACGCAGGTCGATAGAGTGGTCAAGAAGGCTTTCCTTCATCGGAAGGGGTATTGAGTACAAGAGTTGGCAGGTCATGTTACAGTTGTATAAGACTTTGGTTTGGCCACATTTGGAATACTGCGTACAGTTCTGGTCGCCACATTACCAAAAGGATGTGGACGCTTTGGAGAAGGTGCGGAGGAGGTTCACCAGGATGTTGTCTGGTATGGAGGGTGCTAGCTATGAAGAGAGGTTGAGTAGTGTAGCGCACAAAGACTCCCGAGAGACGAATAGAGGTGAAGTCGATGAGGCTTTATTAAGCGTGACTCGTTCCCCGCAGTTCAGCAATAGACTGGAACTGCGGGGAGAATTCCTGGTTCTTATACTCCGCCTTCAGGGCGGAGCTAGCGATCAACAGCCAACTAGGACCCGGAATCTGTCAGCCAATGACATCACGGCTTCACAGTCCCACATGACCCCTAATGCATACTACCACATTCACCCCTTGTTAAAAATGAACCCGGCGGGGTGGTGCTTCGCATGGTGGTAGGGGTTTACAAGGCTGGTCCTGGGAGGAAAAAAAACTTTTGCATGTCATTACAGTGCCCTACACTGGGCTATGTACAGGTTTTTTTTTGTTTTGAACCATTTACAGTATTCGTAAGAGGGAAAAGGAAAAAAAACATTCTCGTTAAAGTCCACAACATTCTAGTGTTACACCAATGCCACGAGTCAGTCGGGCGGTCTGGTCGTCCGTGTCGATCGCCTCAGCCCCGGTGGTGGTGGTGCTTGTTCCCGTGTTGTCGCCTCCGGGAGCTTAACGGTTTCTGCTTCAGCTTCACTTCTGGTCGGACCTGGGAGGAGGACCGATCCTCCCGGGAAGGGGGCTGTCGCGGGGTGCGCCGGTGGCAGGGAGGGGGTGATTGGTGTCGAGGGGGTGTGCGTGTTGTCGGCGGGCGCCAGGTCTCGCAGGGAGACCGTGTCCTGTCGGCCGTCGGGGTACTCCACGTAGGCGTACTGCGGGTTCGCGTGGAGGAGGTGAACCCTCTCCACCAACGGGTCCGACTTGTGCGCCCGCACATGTTTCCGGAGCAAGAGGGGTCCTGGGGCCGCCAGCCAGGTCGGCAGCGACGTTCCAGAGGAGGACTTCCTGGGGAAGACAAGGAGGCGCTCATGAGGCGTTTGGTTAGTAGTGGTACACAGTAGCGACCGGATGGAGTGGAGGGCGTCCGGGAGGACCTCCTGCCACCGTGAAACTGGGAGATCCCTGGACCGTAGGGCCAGTAGGACGGTCTTCCAGACCGTGCCGTTCTCCCTCTCTGCTTGCCCGTTCCCCCGGGGGTTGTAGCTGGTCGTCCTGCTCGAGGCTATACCCTTGCTGAGCAGGAACTGGCGCAGCTCGTCACTCATGAAGGAGGACCCCCTGACGCTATGGATATATGCGGGGCAACCGAACAGTGTGAATATGGTGTTAAGGGCTTTAATAACTGTGGCCGCTGTCATGTCAGGGCAGGGGATGGCGAAGGGGAAACGGGAGTACTCGTCCACCACGTTCAGGAAGTATGTGTTGCGGTCGGTGGAGGGGAGGGGCCCTTTGAAATCCAGACTGAGGCGTTCAAAGGGACGGGAAGCCTTGATCAGGTGCGCACCATCCGGCCTGAAAAAATGCGGTTTGCACTCTGCGCAGATGTGGCAGTTCCTTGTGACTGTACGGACCTCCTCTAAGGAGTATGGGAGATTGCGGGACTTGATGAAGTGGTAGAACCGAGTGACCCCCGGGTGGCAGAGGTCCTCGTGGAGGGTTTGGAGGCGGTTAATTTGTGCGTTGGCACATGTGCCGCGGGATAGGGCATCGGACGGCTCGTTCAGCTTTCCGGGACGATACAAAATCTCATAGTTGAAGGTGGAGAGCTCGATCCTCCACCTTAAGATCTTGTCATTTTTAATTTTGTCCCACTGTGCATTATCGAACATGAAAGCTACCGACCGTTGGTCAGTGAGGAGAGTGAATGTCCTGCCGGCCAGGTAATGCCTCCAATGTCGCACAGCTTCCACTATGGCTTGGGCTTCCTTTTCCACTGAGGAGTGGCGGATTTCTGAGGCGTGGAGGGTTCGGGAGAAAAAGGCCACGGGTCTGCCCGCTTGGTTAAGGGTAGCCGCTAGAGCTACATCGGAGGCGTCGCTCTCGACCTGGAAGGGGAGGGACTCGTCGATGGCGCGCATCGTGGCCTTTGCGATATCCGCTTTGATGCGGCTGAATGCCTGGCAAGCCTCTGTCGACAGAGGGAAGGTCGTGGTCTGTATTGGGGGCGGGCCTTGTCTGCGTACTGGGGGACCCACTGGGCGTAATATGAAAAGAAGCCCAGGCAGCGTTTCAGGGCTTTTGAGCAGTGAGGGAGGGGAAATTCCATGAGGGGGCGCATACGTTCGGGGTGGGGGCCTATTATTCCATTGCGCACTACATATCCCAAGATGGCTAGCCGGTTTGTGCTAAAAATGCACTTGTCCTCGTTGTATGTGAGGTTCAAGGCTTTAGCGGTCTGGAGGAATTTTTGGAGATTGGCGTCGTGGTCCTGCTGATCGTGGCCGCAGATGGTTACGTTGTCGAGATACGGGAACATGGCCTGCAACCCGTGTTGATCAACCATTCGGTCCATCTCACGTTGGAAGACCGAGACCCCGTTTGTGACACCAAATAGGACCCTTAGGAAGTGGTATAATCGCCCGTCTGCCTCGAAGGCTGTGTACTTGCGGTCACTAGGGCGGATGGGGAGCTGATGGTAGGCGGACTTGAGGTCCACGGTGGAGAAGACCTTATATTGGGCAATCCGATTGACCATGTCGGATATGCGGGGGGAGAGGGTACACATCTAGCTGTGTGTACCTGTTGATGGTCTGGCTATAGTCTATGACCATCCTTTGCTTCTCCCCTGTCTTTACTACTACCACCTGGGCTCTCCAGGGACTATTGCTGGCCTGGATTATGCCTTCCTTCAGTAGCCGCTGGACTTCGGACCGAATAAATGTCCGGTCCTGTGCGCTGTACCGTCTGCTCCTAGTGGCGACGGGTTTGCAATCCGGGGTGAGGTTTGCAAACAAGGATGGGGGCTCAACCTTGAGGGTTGCGAGGCCGCAGATAGTGAGTGGGGGTATTGGGCCGCCGAATTGGAAAGTTAGGCTCTGCAGATTGCACTGGAAATCTAATCCCAGTAATGTGGGCGCGCAGAGTTGGGGAAGGACGTAGAGCCTGTAGTTTTTGAACTCCCTCCCTTGCACCGTTAGGGTCACTATGCAGAAGCCTTTGATCTGTACGGAGTGGGATCCTGAAGCTAGGGAAATCTTTTGTGCGCTGGGATGGGTGGTCAAAGAACAGTGTCTTACCGTGTCGGGGTGGATGAAGCTTTCTGTGCTCCCGGAGTCGACCAGGCAGAGGTCCTCGTGGAGGGTTTGGAGACGGTTAATTTGTGCGTTGGCACATGTCCCGCGGGATAGGGCATCGGACGGCTCGTTCAGCTTACCGGGACGATACAAGATCTCATAGTTGAAGGTGGAGAGTTCGATCCTCCACCTTAAGATCTTGTCATTTTTAATTTTGCCCCGCTGTGCATTATCGAACATGAAAGCTACCGACCGTTAGTCAGTGAGGAGAGTGAATCTCCTGCCGGCCAGGTAAAGCCTTCAATGTCGCACAGCTTCCACTATGGCTTGGGCTTCCTTTTCCACTGAGGAGTGGCGGATTTCTGAGGCGTGGAGGGTTCGGGAGAAAAAGGCCACGGGTCTGCCCGCTTGGTTAAGGGTGGCCGCTAGAGCTACGTCGGAGGCGTCGCTCTCGACCTGGAAGGGGAGGGACTCGTCGATGGCGCGCATCGTGGCCTTTGCGATATCCGCTTTGATGCGGCTGAAGGACTGGCGGGCCTCTGTCGACAGAGGGAAGGTCGTGGTCTGTATTAGGGGGCGGGCCTTGTCTGCGTACTGGGGGACCCACTGGGCGTAATATGAAAAGAACCCCAGGCAGCGTTTTAGGGCTTTTGAGCAGTGAGGGAGGGGAAATTCCATGAGGGCGCGCATACGTTCGGGGTCGGGGCCTATTATTCCATTGCGCACTACATATCATATTAGGATTATTTTCATTAGAAAGACGGAGGTTGAGGGGAGACATCATTGAGGTCTACAAAATCATGAGCGGTATAGACAGGGTGGATAGCAAGAAGCCTTTTCCCAGAGTGGGGGACTCAATTACTAGGTGTCACGAGTTCAAGGTGAGAGGGGGAAAGTTTAAGGGAGATATGCGTGGAAAGTTCTTTACGCAGAGGGTGGTGGGTACCTGGAATGCATTGCCGGCGGAGGTGGTAGAGGCGGACACGATAGCGTCATTTAAGATGTATCTAGACAGATACATGAATGGACGGGGAACAGAGGATACAGATCCTTGATAAATGACATCCCCTCTCCCGCCCTGGTATCTCGTTCTGTACTGCTACTGCTTGATCTTTCCCTTCTGCTGTGGGATGTCCTTTCAATAGTTCTCGACCTTTTCCTGCAGACGTGTTCACTATCCGATGTACTATCTGAACTGGCACTGCGTTTCTGTGCCCCCCATTTTTGAACTTCGTGTTCCCAATCCATTGTCTTGACTCCCTCCCCTGAATGCTGTACATTCAACCAATGTTTATACTTTCCAGTGGCCTTCCCTGCTCTACTAATAACAGCTGCATCCTGCCATTGAAGGATCCTTCAGCCAAGTATGTCACTTTTGCACCAACTTTTGGCAGTTGTCCTTTCGGAAAAATGGCCTGTTCTAAATCTTCAGAAGTATTGTGTTCCTCTACAGAAACCCTGTCTATATCAGTTAACTGGTCCTAATAGTTCTGTAACACGTGCATACCAGATGACCCTGATTCTTCGTCATGCCTGTCTGCTCTGTCTAAATTTGACAATTTGCAATCTCTATCCATTATCCTTTATGAATGTACCCTAACAGTTTGATTACCATGTTGCAAAATAATTGTTTTGCCATCTATGCCTATGATCTTCACTGGGCCTTTCCATTCACTAACATTGTCTCTCTTGTAGTATACCATGCCTCCTTGCAGAAAAACGGCATCTGATGGCCGTACGTTATGTCTTAAAGCTCTGCGAATTCTTTCAGAGACTTCTGCTTCCAAAAAAGTTTTTCTACTGCTGTGTAATGCATTTAAATGCTCAGCAAAGGCAGAGCTAATTGTAGTCCCCTCCCAAGCTGGAGGCTGGTCATCCAAAATGGACGGAGTTATAGGATTTATACCAAACACTAATTGATCGGGACTATAGCCCCCAACCATCTGCAATGAATTATTTGCATGTACCACCCATGCTAAGGCTGAATTTAGCTTGCAGTTTGGTCTATCTGCCAAAATATTCCAGAGCATGTCATCTATTACCGCATGGTTTCTTTCACACACACCATTACTGAATGGGCTTTCCGCAGCCATATTCAGAACTGTGATATTCACGTTTTCACACATATCCCTAAACTCATCATTAGGAAATTCTCCCCAATTGTCCGGAAGGAATTTTGCCGGTGGGCCCATTCCTGTCCCTATCCATTTTTCCACGATTTGATCCAGAATTACTCTCTTTTCTTTACTTCGTACAATCGTTGATTGACTAAATCTGGTTGCTAAATCTACAATATGCAAATTAAAATATTATTGGCTTTATCCCAGATCTTAAAGTCCATGGCCAGAATGTCGTTAAAATCCCTGGAAAAAGGTAGGGTTACTATCGGTCGTGCTGGTGTCCTTCTGTACTTCCTACAATCTTCACGGAGGTCACTAACCTGTTCTATCAGTTTAGTATAGTCTTCATCCCTTACCCCTGCATCCTTTAATACATTTTTCAGCCTCCGAGGAGACGGATGCGCAAATTGCCGATGCAGTTTTAATACAAGCTTTTTATCAGCTAAAGTTCCATTTTCAACTGCCATTAACACATCCTTAACAACTGTACTTGAAAAATTATTTGTCAGTAATGGAATACAATAGTGTCCCGACTGTGTAAATTGTAAGCCCACCATCTTTCCAAAAACTGTTGCCTTATCCTGTTCCATATCCAGTTTTATGTGTGCTTTCTTCATCTTCTTCAATATCCGTGCTGATGAAATGATTCACTCCGGCAATATTGCAAGGCATCACCACTCTTTTCAGCGACTTCAGAGTATTATCATCCCCAAACCTGAAACTTGTGGAACTTTCAAATTCCTTAACCTTGTTACGATTTTCAGCATTCAAAGAGTCCAGGTAACATTTTAACCAGTCAATTCCACACACAGTAGATGTGCAGCCACTGTCCAATACAGCACAGTTGAAGGATTCTGCAACCAACACCCTCATTACCGGCGTAAAACTGCTTGTTAATAGGACAATGCCTTCTTTCTGGTCACTATCTTTTTCCTCTTCTGACTCTTCCATGTCCTGTGTCGCTTCAAACACTCTATTAAAACATGTTGGACAGTTGAAAGCATAATGGTATTGAGAGTCCCATCGAAAACATTGATTTATCATGCCCCGTGCATTTCTGGGGTTCATCTTCTGATTGTAGGGTCTAACTGGGTTTCCATCTTCATAATTTCCGGGTCCCGATCTCCTTCTATAGTCTTGAGCCCTGTTTGTAGCCATACGATTTCGCCACCCTGTTAGTAGTGTATCTTCCATATTCTGCCTTATTGCAGGCTGACCTATTTGGGTCATCAGAGCCATCGGAATCGAATGTTTCCCCAGAAACTTTTTTAAAGCTTCTGTCATCTGATTGAATAAGGTACCCTTATCTGCAAAGTGAGCTCCTGTCAACACCAGGAGCCTATCCATGTTGCTCACTCCAGCACAGTCAAGTAATTTAAAGGCCAACACAGACTGTGGAAATTCCAGGTTGTGTTTCTGCAGCCTTTTATATAGTCTGCCAAATTCCATTATATAATCTTCCATGGAGATATCCTCCATTTTCCGGAACCTATCAAAATCCGACCATGCTTCATATGCACTTAACAAGTCATCTTTCTTATTAATCTTATCAATATAACGTGATAGAGTCTGCAGACCTTTTTCTGAGTCTAACTCTTCCAATTCCAGCTCAGAAAGCACTTTGTTTCGGATTTTACTGTCATAAGGTCGAGAAAGAGCCAATGCCATACCTTGTTTTCTCTTTCCCAAAGCAGTTACCTTAATCCACATAACTACTGCACTTCTCCATTGGTCGTACAATTCCCTTTCAGAAAATAAGGGGAGGTAGTCATATCCAGCCATCTTTATCCTGGGTTCAGCCACGTATCTTTGGTTTTTTTTTCTTCTCATTCACTCCTTGGTTTGATCAGGAAAAGTTGTATCTTTCAACCCTTCACATTTGCACAGCAACCACCCTCTGTTACCATTTTATGTTCACATAAACAGGGGCTGTTTAGCACAGGGCTAAATCGCTGGCTTTGAAAGCAGACCAAGGCAGGCCAGCAGCACGGTTCAATTCCCGTATCAGCCTCCCCGAACAGGCGCCGGAATGTGGTGACTAGGGGCTTTTCACAGTAACTTCATTTTGAAGCCTACTTGTGACAATAAGCGATTTTCATTTTCATTTGTCAGACGTTTAGCTGCTGTTGTACAAAGAGTCAAAGGTTCTGCTCCTTTTCCACAAACACCTTTAATTTACTTTAACAGACTCTTCAAAAAAACTCCAACATCACATCACCTGACACAAAGGCCACCTAAAGTCCCTTTACATATCAGTGTCAATTATTGGATACTTAACATAAATGAGGCAAAAATTTGGAATGTCTCTTAACCCATTACTTAACAATACCCACATGTCCTGTAGCCATTTAATTTGTTCAGCTACCTTCTGAAATGAAATGAAAATGGCTTCTACATCCTTCTCATCAAACCTTAGCAATGCTTGGACATATTTAAATAGATCCCCACCAAGCCTTCAACTGTGACCCTCTTTCTCACTATCCTCATCATTATCCTCAGACTGTAGTTTCTCTTTATCTCTGCCAATTTTAACTGACTTTAACGTTTCGTGGCCAGTTTCTGAAGTTCAAAGTCTCTCTCTTTTCCGTTTTCCTCTCTCTTTTCCTTTTTCCCTGATCTGCACCTCCCTTTCTCTCACTTTTTGTTCTGCCAGGGCTAATCGTTCTTTTTCCCTTTCTTCTCTCTACTTCTTTTTTCTCCCTGATCTGTACCTCCCTTTCTCTTTCTTTTTGTTTTGCTAGGGATATCCTTTCTTTTTCTCCCATTTCGTATTCAAGCTGCTTTAATTCTTTTTCATGTTCAAGCTGCTTGATTTGTAATTGAATTCTTGCCATTTATATTGATTCTGACTGTGTCTCAGGCAATTCTAAATGCTCAGCTACTCCCGCAATGACCTCTTCTTTTCGTATTTGGTCAGGCAATGTTAACTGCAATGTTTTTGCCAAATCTAAAAGCCTTTTTTTAGTCTCTGGTTGTAAGGTGCTGTGTGTGACCTTCTCCACTCCCAAAAACTTCTGAGCCTCTGGAAGAGCCATTGTCCACAACACACTCCCTATTTAAACTTGAATATAACAGCTGAAAAGCAACCACAAATATGTGCACCCCTCACTGTCTTAAGTTCACTTAGCCAACCCAATCACAACAGGATAGACTTATATCCCGGACGAGCCCCCAGTTTGTTATGGGCCAGGGTTTAGAAAACTCCAAAGTATATTATGGAGTTCACCTGACCTCTAACTGTTTATTGAATTTGGCTAGGAGGAGCAGATGCCTTTCAGCTGTTATTCCACAGTTCCTAGGCACTTTTAATCAAAAAAAACAAGCCTTATTCAACAAATGTAGTTAACATTTTAAACAACACGCACAGTAAGAATTTTTATCAACTACTTTGCCCACTATAGGACAGGGGAGGGAATCCATGTGTGGAGCCAGAGGAAATGGGTGAGATACTAGATGAATACTTTGCATCAGCATTCACCAAAGAGAAGGAATTGGTAGATGTTGAGTCTGGAGAAGGGGGTGTCGATAGCCTGGGTCACATTGAGATCCAAAAAGACGAGGTGTTGGGTGCATAAGTCCCCAGGGCCTGATGGGATCTATCCAAGAATACTGAAGGAGGCAAGAGAGGAAATTGCTGAGGCCTTGACAGAAATCTTTGGATCCTCACTGTCTTCAGGTGATGTCCCGGAGGTTGGAGAATAGCCAATGTTGTTCCTCTGTTTAAGAAGGGTAGCAAGGATAATCCAGGGAACTACAGGCCGGTGAGCCTCATGTCAGTGGTAGGGGAATTACTGGAGAGAATTCTTCGACACAGGATCTATTCCCATTTGGAAGCAAATGGACGTATTAGTGAGAGGCAGCACGGTTTTGTGAAGGGGAGGTCGTGTCTCACTAACTTGATAGAGTTTTTCGAGGAGGTCACAAAGATGGTTAATGCAGGTAGGGCAGTGGATGTTGTCTGTATGGACTTCAGTAAGGCCTTTCACAAGTTCCCTCATGGCAGACTGGTACAAAAGGTCAAGTTACACGGGATCAGGGGTGAGCTGGCAAGATGGATACAGAACTGGCTAGGTTATTGAACAGTACGAAGTCTTACAACACCAGGTTAAAGTCCAACAGGTTGTTTCAAATCACTAGCTTTCGGAGCGCTGCTCCTTCCTCAGGTGAATGAAGAGAAGGAGCTGTGCTCCGAAAGCTAGTGATTCGAAACAAACCTGTTGGACTTTAACCTGGTGTTGTAAGACTTCTTACTGTGCTCACCCCAGTCCAACGCCGGCATCTCCACATCATAGGTTATAGAAGGCAGAGAGTAGCAATGGAAGGGTGCTTTTCTAATTGGAGGGCTGTGACCAGTGGTGTTCCACAGGGATCAGTGCTGGGACCTTTGCTCTTTGTAGTATATATAAATGATTTGGAGGAAAATGTAACTGGTCTGATTAGTAAGTTTGCAGACGACACAAAGGTTGGTGGAATTGCGGATAGCGATGAGGACTGTCAGAGGATACAGCAGGATTTAGATCGTTTGGAGGCTTGGGCGGAGAGATGGCAGATGGAGTTTAATCCGGACAAATGTGAGGTAATGAATTTTGGAAGGTCTAATACAGGTAGGGAATATACAGTAAATGGTAAAACCCTCAAGAGTATTGACAGTCAGCGAGATCTAGGTGTACAGGTCCACAGGTCACTGAAAGGGGCAACACAGGTGGAGAAGGAAGTCAAGAAGGCATACGGCATGCTTGCCTTCATTGGCCGGAGCATTGAGTATAAAAATTGGCAAGTCATGTTGCAACTGCATAGAACCTTAGTTAGGCCACACTTGGAGTATAGTGTTCAATTCTGGTCGCCACACTACTAGAAGGATGTGGAGGCTTTAGAGAGGGTGCAGAAGAGATTTACCAGGATGTTGCCTGGTATGGAGGGCATTAGCTATGAGGAGAGGTTGAATAAACTCGGTTTGTTCTCTCTGGAACGACGGAGGTTGAGGGGCGACCTGATAGAGGTCTACAAAATTATGAGGGGCATAGACAGAGTGGATAGTTAGAGGCTTTTCCCCAGGGTAGAGGGGTCAATTACTAGGGGGCATAGGTTTAAGGTGCGAGGGGCAAGGTTTAGAGTTGATGTACGAGGCAAGTTTTTTACACAGAGGGTAGTGGGTGCCTGGAACTCGCTGCCGGAGGAGGTGGTGGAAGCAGGGACGATAGTGACATTTAAGGGGCATCTTGACAAATACATGAATAAGATGGGAATAGAGGGATATGGACCCAGGAAGTGTAGAAGATTGTAGTTTAGTCAGGCAGCATGGTCGGCACAGGCTTGGAGGGCCGAAGGGCCTGTTCCTGTGCTGTGCTTTTCTTTGAACTTTGTACAAACAACAGCCCCCACACAGCTACTATAATCTATGTATTACCCTTAATAAATTCCCCTTTAACTGTTCTAATTCAATAACAAGATCCCATAAACCAAAACCCCTTTTTACCAAAACAGTAGGTAACTATAATCATTGGCTTTCTTCTTTGTATTAACTCTTTAAAATTGAAAGTAGAGAGACAGGCCAAAATACTTCTCTGTCTGAGTCGACAGCAGCCAAATGTGAAAACGAAAGTAAAAACTCAGAGCCAAAAAACAGCTCCAAACCCAAAGCGAAAATAAAACCATCTCCCAGAGCTACAGCCCAGCTCCACCCACACAATGACATCATTGAAGCCATGTGATAAGACAAAAACATTTCTTAAAGGGACATTCCCATGGCAGTACCTTGGTACATGTGACCATAAATCAAATCCAATCCAATACTGGGGATTGTAACATATGTTATGCCGACGAAAGGGGAGTCACGGCCACAGAGGAAGGGAAGGCAATTTCCTGTAAATATAGGTGCTGATTTCTGTTTGGTTTTTTTATTTTCCTTTTTTTGGCATGGTTTTGTAATATGTAACATATGAATTGTGAAATCTAAGATGTGAAAACCCAATAAAAAAACAGAGCTGAAGACCAGGGCGGGAATTCTCCGAACCTGTGCCGGGTCAGAGAACCGACGGTGACGCGGGAGATTCCCGCCACACCGCTCCGACACCGGGATGCGATTCTCCAGCAACCGGAGAATCGGCGCCAATTGCTCTCGCGCAGTCGACACGGCTCCAGTCGGGGGCGCTGAAAGAGGCCCACGCGGCGATTCTCAGCGGTCGACCAGCCGAATTCCGGCTAAGTTCCGCCAAGTCCTACCGCCGTGATTCCAACCTGGTACCACGCGGCGTGAGCTCGGATCCGCGGATGTGGTGGCCGTGCTAGTGCTGAGGCGGGGGGATCAGACTCCGGGGGGGCCTCCATGGCGCCCAGGCCAGCGGTCGGGGGATACCGATCGGCGGGCGCCCGCGATCTGGAGGGGACCTACCTCCTTCCGCGCAGGCCCGCTGTAGGGCTCCACCATGTTGTGCGGCACCTCCGTGGAAACAGCCACAATGCGCTTGCGCCAGCACGTTGACGGCTGGCGCGCGTATGCGCGGACCTGTGCCAGCAGTGCAGGGCCGCGTATCGGCACCGGTGCTGCGTGGAGCACTCCGATGCCCTGCTGGCCCCTTGAGGGCCGCTGAATCCCTGGGCCAGGATGCTCCGGCATGCTCCACTCGGGTGTTTACGCCGGCGTCAACACTTGGCCGGGATTTCGGAGGATCCCGGCCCTGATGTGAGGAGAGAGTGGCTGACCTTGACATCAAGTCAGCATTTCACTGACTTTGGCATAAAGGAGCCTCAGCAAAACTGGAGTCAATGGAAATCAGGGGGGGGGGGCAATCCCACCACAGAGGGGAGTCATACCTGGCACAAAGGAAAATAGTTGTGGTGGTTGGAAGTCAATCAGTTCTCGGACATGACCTCAGGAGTTCCTCAAGCTTGTGTCCGAGGCCCAGACATTTTCCATTGCTTCATCAATTCCCTTTTTCCCATCAGTCCAAAGTGGGGCAGTCCGCTGATGAGTGCTCCATTCACAAATCCTCAGATACCAAAACAGTCCATGTCAAAACGAATGAAGATCTAGCAAATATCCAGACTTGGGTTGACAAGCGACATGTAACACACAAGTCCGGGCAGTGACCATCTCCAACAGGAGAGAATCAAAGCATTCTCCCTTGACATTCTATGGCGTTACCATCGCTGCATCCATATTATCACTATGCTTTTTAAAAAAAATTTCGAGTAGCCAATTCATTTTTTTCCAATTAAGGGGCAATTTAGCGTGGCCAATCCACCCAGCCTGCACATCTTTGGGTTGTGGGGGCGAAACCCACGCAAACACGGGGAGAATGTGCAAACTCCACACGGACAGTGACCCAGAGCCAGGATCGAACCTGGGACCTCGGCGCCGTGAGGCAGCAGTGCTAACCCACTGTGCCACCGTGCTGCCCGTATTATCACCACCCTAAAGGTTCCCACTGACCAGAAACTGAACTGAATTGTTGCAGGAGCACGCGACAAGCAATTGACCTCCTGACCCCCCCAAAGCCTGTCCACCATCCACAAGGCACAAGTCAGGAGTGTGACGGAAAACTCCAGCAGCTCCAACACAATTCAGGGAACTTCACACCATACACAATAAAGTAACCCGCTTGATTGGCACCACAAACATTCACTGCCTCCACAGTCAGCTTTGCACACAGGCAGTGGGAGAGACCACATCGGGAGTGAGGTGCAGCCAGAGTGAGTTTTAAACTTGGGAAGTTGAAACAGAGTGGGAATTGGGTGCAGAGGGAAAGAGGTGCTCTTTGCTTTTTGTCCTTGCTTTGTAACTTTTAAATCTTGCGAGCTTGTTCTTGCCCTGCTGCAGATGAGGCTATAAGGGAAACAGCTGACTGGTGGGCAGTGAGTAAGGGCGGTAAGTCTTCACAAATTTTATCACTTGCAGTTGAAAATCCATTTTGTGTTTTCTAAACTGTAAGAGTTAGAATTGGGAGTAACAAGGACAAGGAAAGAAGGAGCACAGAGAGATGGATTTAATTTAACATCAAGCATCTTCCAAAGGCTTAATTCAAAGGGGAAAGTCATAGCAGGAGATCTCAAACCCTTGGTTTGCTCATCTTGTTCCATGTGGGAAGTCAGGAATATTTCCAGTCCCTGGGATCAGTATGTATTCAGGGGATGTCTCCAGCTACAGATCGTGGAAGCCCAGGTTTTAGAGCTGGAGTGGTGGTTGGGGTCACTGCGGAGACATGGCTGCAGGGTGACCAGGGATGGGAGCTGAATGTAAAGGGGTATTCAGTATTGAAGGAGGACTGACAAAAAGGAAAATGCTTTGAAGTGGCAGTGCTGGTTAAAGCAGACGGTAACGCAATAGTGAGGAAGAATATAAGTCCTGACAAGGTGGAATTTGTATGGGTAAAGCTGAGAGATACTGAAGGGCAAAACACATGAGTGGGCTTTGTTTGTAGACCCGCAAACTGCAGTGGTGATGTTAGGAACAGCATTAAACAGGAAATTAGAGATGCTCGCAATAAAGGAACATCTGTAATTATGGGTGATTTTAATCTGGATAGAGATTAGGCAAAACAAATGAGCCACAATACCGTAGACGAGGAATTCCTCAATGTATACAAGATGGTTTTATGGATCATATGTTGAGGAACCAATTGGGGGACAGGCCATCCTAGACTAGGTACCTCGTGATGATAACGGAATCATTGGCAATCTAGTTGCGCAAGGCTCCTTGGGGATGGTAAAGGAAACTTTAATTTATGAGAATCTTAACCTGTTGAACTACGCCAAGTTTGGGGGAAGCTTAGTTGATGAATCAAGTCCTGGCGCAATACGACAAGTTGTAAGATTTGTAATATTTGTAGACTGTGTTAAGTTGTTCGATTCCTTGTATTATTCGACTGTGTATTGTTGAAGGAATTTATATCATCTCTGCTATTCGGTTATCAGTAGCACTTTGCGAATACTGGAACTCAGCAGAAATTTGCAGTATAAACTTCTCAGGTGCCAAAAAGGAATTGTTTTATTTGTAGTCGCTTGATTACAATTTGAAAGTCATTTAAAAGGCAATTCGTAGACAATTCGAAGCTTTCAGAGAATTACAGACATTATCTTTCTTTGCTTAGGCAGACAGCTCGAAAGTAACTTTTAAAAGGTCAAAGTCTGGCAATGAAACATGAAAAGAGAGAGAAAGCTAATCTTCAGCTAAACTCAAAGTCAAAAGTGGACTAACATCACTGACACAGACTGTTAAACTGACAACCCCCAAAAGACATCTCTAAAATGGAGACCATAAAGGACAAAAACTGACTAAACTAAACACTAAAACCAAACCTAACCTAAAATGGCCGGGAGAAACTTTTCAGTTATACACTTTCATATCTGTCTTAAGTCATCTAATCACACCCCAATATAATCCTAATTGGTTTGGGTTAGACTCAAACACATTTGATTTGATGGCAAGCCGTCCATCTTCGATGTGCAACATCAGCTTTTCTGACCCAGCTGTTATCTGCATTCTGAACAATGGTGCCTTCATGTTGCTGTGTATTCAGCCCTTGGCCTTGACAATTAGCACAAGCAGTGTCAAATTGTTTTGCAACTGTGCTGTTTTAATGTCACACTGTCTTTGAAAATATGCATTTGCCAGAACAACGGACTTCAGGATAAGTGAATTATGCTGTATAAATGGGTATTAAAACTGGGGCTCAACATTTATGCTTAAACAGCTATCTTTTACCTATACTAGTTGTATTCGAAATTCCTGGCTTCGACAGATGGGCAACCAGAATATGATAGAATTTTCACCAAGGTGTAGAGTGAAGTAGTTGACTTTGGAACTCAGGTCCTGAATCCCAATAAAGGAACCTACATTGGAATGCGATGCAACTTGTCTATGATAGATTGGGAAATGTTACTTTAAAGGATGACAGTGGATAGACAAAGGCAAACATTCAAGGAGCACAAGGGGGGAAATGTAATGATTGTTTATTCCTGCCTGGCACAAACGTACAATGGGACAGGTGGCCAATGCATGGTTTACAAGGGAAATTAGAGATTGTATTCGATCCAAGGAAGAACCATATCAATTGGCCAAGAAAAATAACAGGTCTGAGGATTGGGAACAGTTCAGAATTCAGCAAAGAAGGACCAAGGGATGGATCAAGAAAGGGAAAATAGAGTATTCATATAAAGGACAAAAACTGACTAAACTAAACACTAAAACCAAACCTAACCTAAAATGGCCGGGAGAAACTTTTCAGTTTCTATTTTCAGAACTGGCAAGGTGGATACAGAACTGGCTAGGCCATAGAAGGCAGAGGGTAGCAATGGAGGGATGCTTTTCTAATTGGAGGGCTGTGGCCAGTGGTGTTCCACAGGGATCAGTGCTGGGACCTTTGCTCTTTGTAGTATATATAAATGATTTGGAGGAAAATGTAACTGCTCTGATTAGTAAGTTTGCAGACGACACAAAGGTTGGTGGAATTGCGAATAGCGATGAGGACTGTCAGAGGATACAGCAGGATTTAGATTGTTCGGAGACTTGGGCGGAGAGATGGCAGATGGAGTTTAATCCGGACAAATGTGAGGTAATGCATTTTGGAAGGTCTAATGCAGGTAGGGAATATACAGTGAATGGTAGAACCCTCAAGAGTATTGAAAGTCAAAGAGATCTAGGAGTACAGGTCCACAGGTCATTGAAAGGGGCAACACAGGTGGAGAAGGTAGTCAAGAAGGCATACGGCATGCTTGCCTTCATTGGCCGGGGCATTGAGTATAAGAATTGGCAAGTCATGTTGCAGCTGTATAGAACCTTAGTTAGGCCACACTTGGAGTATAGTGTTCAATTCTGGTCGCCACACTACCAGAAGGATTTGGAGGCTTTAGAGAGGGTGCAGAAGAGATTTACCAGAATGTTGCCTGGTATGGAGGGCATAAGGTATGAGGAGCGATTGAATAAACTCGGTTTGTTCTCACTGGAACGAAGGAGGTTGAGGGGCGACCTGATAGAGGTATACAAAATTATGAGGGGCATAGACAGAGTGGATAGTCAGAGGCTTTTCCCCAGGGTAGAGGGGTCAATTACTAGGGGGCATAGGTTTAAGGTGAGAGGGGCAAGGTTTAGAGTAGATGTACGAGGCAAGTTTTTTACGCAGAGGGTAGTGGGTGCCTGGAACTCACTACCGGAGGAGGTAGTGGAGGCAGGGACGATAGGGACATTTAAGGGGCATCTTGACAAATATATGAATAGGATGGGAATAGAAGGATACGGACCCAGGAAGTGTAGAAGATTGTAGTTTAGTCGGGCAGTATGGTCGGCACGGGCTTGGAGGGCCGAAGGGCCTGTTCCTGTACTGTACATTTCTTTGTTCTTTGTTCTTTGAGAGTAATCTTGCAGGGAACATGAAACTGACTGTAAAGGTTTCTACAGATACGTGAAGAGAAAAAGGATTGGTGAAGGTAAATGTAGGTCCCTGTAGAAACCAGGTATTTCTAATACACCTGATATAGGTAAAAGATAGCTATTTAGTGTAAATATTAAGCCCCAGTCAACATTTACAAAACATAACAGTTTTCAACTTTGAATACATTTTTCAAGTCAGTGTCCAAAGACAGAACAAGGCCCACAGCAACAACATTGCCGGATAAGATAACATGAAGACTCCATTGTTACAGTCGCCTGAACCACATTCCATAACTTATAAGGCTGAAACGTTTTAGATTGTTGCTTGAGTTTTTAAAACAATTCAGCATAATTCACTTTGCTAGGCTGAAACAGACTTGGATTTACATTTTGCAAGTCATTTTGCAACAGCCGGGCCGGCATGAGACCGGTTTTTGCTGGCTTTGATAAAGCACTATATCGCATTCTTTAACATACACAAATATGCAAATACACAACAATTAGAAGCAATGTTACATATTGAAGATGGACGGCTTGCCGTCAAACCAAATGTTTGAGTCTAACCCAAACCAATTCGGATTATATTGGGGTGTGATTAGATGACTAAGGACAGATATGAAAGGGTGTAACTGAAGAAGTTTCGGCCCGCCATTTTGAGTTTGGTTGTAGATTAGTTTTTTAGGTAGGTTTAGGTAGATTGGTAGGGTAGGTTTTTGTGGGTAGTTTGTTAGGTTTTTGTTTTGTTGGTTTTGAAGCTGAAGATTAGCTCCCTCTCTCTCTTTCAATTCACTGTCTCCCTGCATTCATATTTCATTTTCAGACTTTGACTTTTAAAAGTTATTGTCGAGCTGTTTGCCTGAGCAAGAATTTCTGTGATTCTTTGAAAGCTTCAAATTGTCTACGAATTGCCTTTTAAATGACTTTCAACTTGTAATCAGTAGAAGGCAAATAAAACAATTCCTATTGGCACCTGGGAAGTTTTAACTTAAATGTCTACTGAGTTCCAGTAATCACACAGTGCTGCTGGTAACCGAGTGGCAGAAATCCTTCAGTCCCTTACAGTCAGAAACAAGGGGATGTATAATAGGGGACAAAGAAATGGCCGAGCAACTAAATGCATGCTAGCTGTCTTCACAAATGAGGACACAAATCAGATACCAGAAATGTTAGTGAAGAAGGGTTCAATGAGTGGGGGGAACCTGAAGAAGATAAATATTAGTGGAGAAATGGTGTTGGGGTAACTGATGGGATTGAATCATAGATTATCATAGAATTTACAGCGCAGACTGAGGCCATTCAGCCTCCTTCTTTTATCAGGCTGATAAATCCCCAGGGCCTGATAATCAACATCCCAGAGTACGTACGGAAATTGTGGATGCAATGCTAGTCATCTCCCAGTATGCTGGAACAATTCCTGCAGGTTGGAGGATAGAAAATGTAACTCCACTATTTAAAAAGGGAGGTACAGAGAAAACAGGGAATTATCGACCAGTCAGCCTGGCGTCGGTCGTGCGGAAAATTCTGGAATCTATTATCAAAGATTTTGTACCAGAGCACTTGGAAAATCGTAGCAGCATCTGACGGAGTCAGCATTTGGTTTATGAAGGGGGAAATCATGCTTAACAAATCTACTGGAATTCTTCGAGGATGTAATTAGTAGTGTTGACGAGGGGGAGCCAGTGGATGTGGTACATTTGGACTTTCAGAAGGCTTTTGACAAAGTTCCACATAAGAGATCAGTGTGTAAAATTAAAGTGCATGGGATTAGTGATAGTGCATTGAGAGGGATAGAAAACTGATTGGCAGACAGGAAACAAAGAGTGGAAATGAACAGGGCTTTTTGTCCAGTAGTAACATCAGCTGAGATCATTATATGGTATTTTAAAGAGTAAAAACACAAAGTTGTCCAAGAAAGGAAGCAGGAGGCAGAGATAGCTGAGTCTAGAAGAATGAATTACATTCAATAGTCTTATCACTTACAAACCGGTTTCTAAAAGAGCTAACAGATGGGCAGCTGAGACCTGATGCTTGCAATTCTTCCACCTTTTGGAATAGTCAGGGCATGTTATTTATCTTGGGGAGCTACTTGTGTTGGAAAGGCCTCCAGATGCTGATGTGCGAGCTTATGGTTTCTGGGCTTGTGGACAACTGGCACTGGGGAACATCAGGGAGGCCATCAAGGAGGATGATAGTTCTAAGAGGTGGCCATCACACAGGCAGTGAGAGCTCATCATCGGCAAACAGTGGCCATCTGAAAAATATAGGAAGAGGAGTCTTTGGGGGAGTATATAAATCTCAAATTGGTACTCACCATCAGAGACAGCTGGAGTGGCAAAACCATGAAGGAGTATAATTCAGACCGTCACAACAATGGGTAAGGGTCTGCAGCGCAGGGAACAGTAAAGAGTAGATCTATAGATATGTCAGGAATAAAAGAATGACTAGGGTAAGTGTAGGGCCAGTCAAGGACAGTAGCGGGAAGTTGTGCGTGGAATGCGAGGAGGTAGGAGAGGTGCCAAATGAATATTTTTCGTCAGTATTCACACAGGAAAAAGACAATATTGTCAAGGAGAATACTGAGATTCAGGCTACTAGACTAGAAGGGCTTGAGGTTCATAAGGAGGAGGTGTTAGCAATTCTGGAAAATGTGAAAATAGATAAGTCACCTGGGCCGGATGGGATTTATCCTAGGATTCTCTGGGAAGCTCGGGAGGAGATTGCTGAGCCTTTGGACTTGATCGTTAAGTCATCTTTGTCTACAGGAATAGTGCCAGAAGACTGGAGGATAGCAAATGTTGTCCCCTTTTTCAAGAAGGGGATTAGAGACAACCCCGGTAACTATAGACTAGTGAGCCTTACTTCTGTTGTGGGCAAAATGTTGCAAAGGTTTATCAGAGATAGGATGTATAATCATCTGGAAAGGAATAATTTGATTAGAGATAGTCAACACGGTTTTGTGAAGGGTAGGTCGTGCCTCACAAACCTTATAGAGTTCTTTGAGAACATAGAACATAGAACAATACAGCGCAGTACAGGCCCTTCGACAAACGATGTTGCACCGAAACAAAAGCCATCTAACCTACACTATGCCATTATCATCCATATGTTTATCCAATAAACTTTTAAATGCCCTCAATGTTGGCGAGTTCACTACTGTAGCAGGTAGGGAATTCCACGGCCTCACTACTCTTTGCGTAAAGAACCTACCTCTGACCTCTGTCCTATATCTATTACCCCTCAGTTTAAAGTTATGTCCCCTTGTGCCAGCCATATCCATCCGCGGGAGAAGGCTCTCACTGTCCACCCTATCCAACCCCCTGATCATTTTGTATGCCTCTATTAAGTCTCCTCTTAACCTTCTTCTCTCCAACGAAAACAACCTCAAGGCCATCAGCCTTTCCTCATAAGATTTTCCCTCCATACCAGGCAACATCCTGGTAAATCTCCTCTGCACCCGCTCCAAAGCCTCCACGTCCTTCCTATAATGCGGTGACCAGAACTGTACGCAATACTCCAAATGCGGCCGTACCAGAGTTCTGTACAGCTGCAACATGACCTCCTGACTCCGGAACTCAATCCCTCTACCAATAAAGGCCAACACTCCATAGGCCTTCTTCACAACCCTATCAACCTGGGTGGCAACTTTCAGGGATCTATGTACATGGACACCTAGATCCCTCTGCTCATCCACACTTCCAAGAACTTTACCATTAGCTAAATATTCCGCATTCCTGTTATTCCTTCCAAAGTGAATCACCTCACACTTCTCTACATTAAACTCCATTTGCCACCTCTCAGCCCAGCTCTGCAGCTTATCTATATCCCTCTGTAACCTGCTACATCCTTCCACACTATCGACAACACCACCGACTTTAGTATCGTCTGCAAATTTACTCACCCACCCTTCTGCGCCTTCCTCTAGGTCATTGATAAAAATGACAAACAGCAACGGCCCCAGAACAGATCCTTGTGGTACTCCACTTGTGACTGTACTCCATTCTGAACATTTCCCATCAACCACCACCCTCTGTCTTCTTTCAGCGAGCCAATTTCTGATCCACATCTCTAAATCACCCTCAATCCCCAGCCTCCGTATTTTCTGCAATAGCCTACCGTGGGGAACCTTATCAAACGCTTTGCTGAAATCCATATACACCACATCAACTGCTCTACCCTCATCTACCTGTTCAGTCACCTTCTCAAAGAACTCAATAAGGTTTGTGAGGCATGACCTACCCTTCACAAAGCCATGCTGACTATCCCTGATCATATTATTCCTATCTAGATGATTATAAATCTTGTCTCTTATAATCCCCTCCAAGACTTTACCCACTACAGACGTGAGGCTCACCGGTCTATAGTTGCCGGGGTTGTCTCTGCTCCCCTTTTTGAACAAAGGGACCACATTTGCTGTCCTCCAGTCCTCTGGCACTATTCCTGTAGCCAATGATGACATAAAAATCAAAGCCAAAGGTCCAGCAATCTCTTCCCTGGCCTCCCAGAGAATCCTAGGATAAATCCCATCAGGTCCCGGGGACTTATCTATTTTCAGCCTGTCCAGAATTGCCAACACCTCTTCCCTACGTACCTCAATGCCATCTATTCTATTAGCCTGCGGCTCAGCATTCTCCTCCACAACATTATCTTTTTCCTGAGTGAATACTGACGAAAAATATTCATTTAGTATCTCGCCTATCTCTTCAGACTCCACACACAATTTCCCATCCCTGTCCTTGACTGGTCCTACTCTTTCCCTAGTCATTCACTTATTCCTGACATACCTATAGAAAGCTTTTGGGTTTTCCTTGATCCTACCTGCCAAATACTTCTCATGTCCCCTCCTTGCTCGTCTTAGCTCTCTCTTTAGATCCTTCCTCGCTACTTTGTAACTATCCATCGCCCCAACTGAAACTTCACACCTCATCTTCACATAGGCCTCCTTCTTCCTCTTAACAAGAGATTCCACTTCCTTGGTAAACCACGGTTCCCTCGCTCGACGCCTTCCTCCCTGCCTGACCGGTACATACTTATCAAGAACACGCAGTAGCTGATCCTTGAACAAGCCCCACTTATCCAGTGTGCCCAACACTTGCAGCCTACTTCTCCACCTTATCCCCCCCAAGTCACGTCTAATGGCATCATAATTGCCCTTCCCCCAGCTATAACTCTTGCCCTGCGGGGTATACTTATCCCTTTCCATCATTAACGTAAACGTCACCGAATTGTGGTCACTGTCCCCAAAGTGCTCTCCTACCTCCAAATCCAACACCTAGCCTGGTTCATTACCCAAAACCAAATCCAACGTGGCCTCGCCTCTTGTTGGCCTGTCAACATATTGTTTCAGGAAACCCTCCTGCACACACTGTACAAAAAACGACCCATCTATTGTACTCGAACTATATCTTTTCCAGTCAATATTTGGAAAGTTAAAGTCTCCCATAATAACTACCCTGTTACTTTCGCTCTTACCCAGAATCATCTTCGCCATCCTTTCCTCTACATCCCTAGAACTATTAGGAGGCCTATAAAAAACTCCCAAAAGGGTGACCTCTCCTTTCCTGTTTCTAACTTCAGCCCATACTACCTCGGAAGAAGAGTCCCCATCTAGCATCCTCTCCGCCACCGTAATACTGCTCTTGACTAGCATCGCCACACCTCCCCCTCTTTTGCCTCCTTCTCTGAGCTTACTAAAACACCTAAACCCCGGAACCTGCAACATCCATGCCTGTCCCTGCTCTATCCATGTCTCCGAAATGGCCACAACATCGAAGTCCCAGGTACCAATCCATGCTGCCAGTTCCCCTACCTTGTTTCGTATACTCCTGGCATTGAAGTAGACACACTTCAAACCACCTACCTGAACACTGGCCCCCTCCTGCGACGTCAAATCTGTGCTCCTGACCTCTATACTCTCATTCTCCCTTACCCTAAAACTACAATCCAGGTTCCCATGCCCCTGCTGCATTAGTTTAAAACCCCCAAAAGGTCACTAACAAATCTCCCCCCCAGGATATTTGTGCCCCTCAGGTTCAGATGTAGACCATCCTGTCTGTAGAGGTCCCACCTTCCCCAGAAAGAGCCCCAGTTATCCAGAAATCTGAATCCCTCCTGCATGCACCATCCCTGTAGCCACGTGTTTAATTGCTCTCTCTCCCTATTCCTCATCTCACTATCACGTGGCATGGGCAACAACCCAGAGATAACAACTCTGTTTGTTCTAGTTCTGAGCTTCCATCCTAGCTCCCTGAAAGCCTGCCTGACATCCTTGTCCCCTTTCCTACCTATGTCGTTAGTGCCAATGTGGACCACGACTTGGGGCTGCTCCCCCTCTCCCCTAAGGACCCGGAAAACACGATCCGAGACATCACGTACCCTGGCACCTGGGAGGCAACATACCAAACGTGAGTCTCTCACGCTCCCACAAAATCTCCTATCTGTGCCTCTGACTATAGAGTCCCCAATTACTAATGCTCTGCTCCTCTCCCCCCTTTCCTTCTGAGCAACAGGGACAGACTCCATGCCAGAGGCCCGTACCCCATGGCTTACCCCTGATGAGTCGTCCCCCCCACAAGTATCCAAAGCGGTATACTTGTTTCTCAGGGGAACGACCGCAGGGGATCCCTGCACTGACTGCTTTTTCCCAGTCCCTCTTACAGTTACCCACCTATCTCCAATCTTTGGTGTAACTAATTCCCTGAAGCTGCTATCTATGACCCCTTCTGCCTCCCGAATGATCCAAAGTTCTTCCAACTCCAGCTCCAGTTCCCTAACTCGGCCTTGGAGGAGCTGGAGATGGCAGCACTTCCTGCAGGTAAAATCAGCAGGGACACTAACTGCATCCCTCACCTCAAACATCCTGCAGGAGGAACATTGCACTCCCTTCCCTGCCATTCCTCTAACTTTCTACCAAGATCTGGCTAACAACTAAATTAAATTTTTTATACAAAATAATAATAATATAATAAAATATGGTACTTACCTCAGACCAATGGGTGTTATTATTAGGTTAGAGGAGGAGGGCGGGTGGGAGACACTACACGTGTAGTGTCTAGGGTTTCCTCTCCACCAGAATTTATTGGTGAGGGTCTTCCCAGACGTCCGCGGGTCGACTTCCTGTTCCCGCCTAAAACACTAATTTGAAAAAAAAAAAATTCTCAGCTCCTGCTGAAATGGACTAACCAGCCAGCTCCACTCCCGCCGAAATCGACTGGCCTGCCCCTGCAAAGACAAGTGCTTTTAAAGGACAGACTTACCTCCCAGCAGCCACTTCCTCACTGCTCCCGCTGAAACTGACTCACCAGCTGATTTTCCCGCCGAAATCGACTGGTGAGAAGGTGACCAAACAGGTGGATGAGGGTAAAGCAGTTGATGTGGTTTATATGGATTTCAGTAAAGCGTTTGATAAGGTTCCCCATGGTAGGCTACTGCAGAAAATACGGAGGCAGGGGATTCGGGGTGATTTAGCAGTTTGGATCAGAAATTGGCTAGCTGGAAGAAAACAAAGGGTGGTGGTTGATGGGAAATGTTCAGACAGGAGTCCAGTTACTAGTGGTGTACCACAAGGATCTGTTTTTGGGCCACTGCTGTTTGTCATTTTTATAAATGACCTGGAGGAGGGCGTAGAAGGATGGGTGAGTAAATTTGCAGATGACACTAAAGTCAGTGGAGTTGTGGACAGTGCGGAAGGACGTTACAAGTTACAGAGGGACATAGAAAAGCTGCAGCACTGGGCTGAGATGTGGCAAATGGAGTTTAATGCAGAAAAGTGTGAGGTGATTCATTTTGGAAGGAATAACAGGAAGACTGAGTACTGGGCTAATGGTAAGATTCTTGGCAGTGTGGATGAGCAGAGAGATCTTGGTGTCCATGTACATAGATCCCTGAAAGTTGCCACCCAGGTTGAGAGGGTTGTTAAGAAGGCGTACGGTGTGTTAGCTTTTATTGGTAGAGGGATTGAGTTTCGGAGCCCTAAGGTCATGTTGCAGCTGTACAAAACTCTGGTGCGGCCGCATTTGGAGTATTGCGTGCAATTCTGGTCGCCGCATTATAGGAAGGATGTGGAAGCATTGGAAAGGGTGCAGAGGAGATTTACCAGAATGTTGCCTGGTATGGAGTGAAGATCTTATGAGGAAAGGCTGAGGGACTTGAGGCTGTTTTCGTTAGAGAGAAGAAGGTTAAGAGGTGACTTAATTGAAGCATACAAGATGATCAGAGGATTGGGTAGGGTGGACAGTGAGAGCCTTTTTCCTCGGATGGTGATGTCTAGCACGAGGGGACATACCTTTAAATTGAGGGGAGATAGATATAGGACAGATGTCAGAGGTAGGGTCTTTACTCAGAGAGTGGTAAGGGTGTGGAATGCCCTGCCTGCAACAGTAGTGGACTCGCCAACACTAAGGGCATTTAAATGGTCATTGGATAGACATATGGACGATAAGGGAAGAGTGTAGATGGGCTTTAGAGTGGTTTCACAGGTCGGCGCAACATCGAGGGCCGAAGGGCCTGTACTGCGCTGTCATGTTCTATGTTCTATGCAGTCAACATAGGAGATTCCATTGTCGGGGGCAGACAGGTGTGTGTGTGACCATAACCCCACATGGTGTGTTGCCCCCTTACTCCCCAGGACAAATGCAGTGTGCCAGATGTGTGGTGCAGATCAATGCCACAAACAGAGAGAGGACAGCTGGAGAGGGGAACGGTGGCCCAGTGGTTAGCACTGCTACCTCACAGTACCAGGGACTTGGGTTCAATTCTGCTTTGAGTCCCTGTCTGTGTGAAGTCTGCACGTTCTCCACGTGTCTGCGTGGGTTTCTTTCCCACAATCCAAAAATGTGCAGATTAGGTGGATTGGCCATGATAAATTGCCCCTCAGTGTCCAAAGGTTAGGCGGGATTCTGGGGGTAGGCGGGAAAGTGGACCTGAGTAGGATGCTCTTTCAGAGGGTCGGTGCAGACTCGATGGGCCGGATCCTACATTCTGCACTGTAGTAATTCTATGGTTCTCAGACAGGTGTTTAATATTCACAAAGATAACGTTCTGAGAAAATAAAGAAGAATAAAGGGAAGTGGGATAACTGCGATGATTATTGAATAATTTAGTGCTGAAGGGCGAAGGACATAATCCAGCTGCTTTGAATTGAGAAGCAAAAAGTGAATGATCATATAACTGGATATTTTATTCACATTGACCATAGTGTGAGAGATGGAAAGACGCAAATCTGCAGGGAAATCACTGAGCTGTGTAAGAATAAGACACAGAGAGACTTAAATGGCTTTAAGTGAATTGGATAATTACTTGAAGGGAATAAATCGACAGGGAAGAAGCTGGAATGTGGTATTAATTGGGCAGCTCTACCAAAGAGTCGGCAGATGCACACTTGGCTGAATCGAATCCTTATGTGCTTTACCATTCTGGGGAACAATCCCAGATAAGCTACCAGATAGCTCAGAGTGAAATTTGCTCGATATTTTGCTGATATGAATCTTTTGGACAGAATGAAATAGAAATTGCTTCCTCCCAATTGTGATGAATGTACGAAATTGTCATATTTTATATATTTTTGCAGCAATGTCATTAAAAACTGGGTTAAGATGAATTCACACAGGCAGTATGCCTGCTAAAGATGTGACTAAGGAGTCATAAAGTGAGGCAATCATTGATTTTGCACGTGTTTGGTCCTGGTTAAACTGGTCATGGGATGTCTTGTGGGAGGAGGCAGGAAAATATCTGACGCATTTTGGTACAAATGATGTAATTAAGGTGAAGAGCCACGGCTGACTAAAAAGTGAGTTCTTCCTAGAATTTCAATCTGAACAGAGGTGTTTCAATTTTAGTCCTGAAAAGTTTTCTCTCCAAAGATCCTGCACAGAGAAAAGCAAGTAGAAACCTGGTTGTTAACTTTAATCATGAGTGGTATTTGAACTGTATTGGTTTACTTAATTGGAATACAGAGGCAGGTTTAAGAATTAAGTTAAAGTTTCTCCTTTCACTTAAGGACTGTTGTAACTGTTAACTGCAAAGCTATCTATGTCTGCCTCTCTTTCTCTAAGGATTTTATGGATATTTCACAGTTGTTAATATGGTTAATTCTGTGTTCAAATTAAAGTTTGATTTAACATAAAATATCCCGACAGGTCAGTGTTATCACTCCTGTGGTGCAGGAACATTTCTTCACAATTTTACAAATTGCAAATTGTCGGATTCTCATCCGGGATCCTAACTCCACCTTCACAGAGGACAAGTCCAGCAGATTGGTTATAGTGCCTTGTTCTGCAGTTCATAAATTGAGATTTACTCACGTATTTCTCCTGAGATCCAGTATTAATTCCTTTCCCTCTAGCTCCACTGACATGCTGATGTGGTTTGGATAGCTCTTCTGCATTGGGACATAAAGAATTACTCATTATTAGATAGTATTTACTGACTGAAGCCCCCATATTACTCACAAGACAATCATCCCTCTGAAGAGTAGAGACCTCGATCTTTCACCATCTATTTCTTTTGGGACAACGACCAAAATGAATTATCTGCTCCTGGATTGTACTTTTGAGAAAAACTGGATCTCTGACAGCTCAAGGGCAACCCCTCGGTATTGTTTGACAAGGAGAGGTTGAGGCCAAGGAGAGGGAAAGTGAGTAAGAGAGGGTGAGTGAACAAGAGAGAAAAAAAGAGACAGAAAGAGAGGGAGAATTTAAATTCTAATCTTAAAATATGTAATTAAAAGCTCACCTCAGTTGTGATAACTATCATCAATTGTGGTTCACTGTTTCCCTTTTACAGAAGAACATTTGCTGTCCTCATCTGGGCTGCTCTACAAGTGATGGACACACAGCAATGGGGTTGGCTCTTTACTCCTCCCTGAAATTGCCCAGCAAGGTATTCAGTTCAGGAGCAAAACAAATCAGACCCGAGAGCAAAAAGGTAATGGGAAGAGTTTTAGTAAACTAAGTTGGAAGGCAGCGGAAATAGAATCCATCATCAAAGAAGGGTCAAAATATGTTAAACAAAACAAAATTAGAGACTCCCAATCTGAATGCATGCAGTATTCACAAGAGAGATGAACTGATGGCACCTATAGAAGTAAGCATTTCTGATTTAATTCCTGTTACGGAGACCTAGTTACAGTGGGCCAAGGCTAAGAATTGAATATTCAACGGTCTTCAACATCTAGGAAGGATAGGCAAAAAAAATAAAAGGAGGTGGGATAACACATAGAACATACAGTGCAGAAGGAGGCCATTCGGCCCATCGAGTCTGCACCGACCCATTTAAGCCCTCACGTCCACCCTATCCCCCTAACCCAATAACCTCTCCTAATCGTTTTGGACACTAAGGGCAATTTATCATGGCCAATCCACCTAACCTGCACGCCTTTGGACTGTAGGAGGAAACCGGAGCACCCGGAGGAAACCCACGCACACACGGGGAGGATGTGCAGACTCCGCACAGACAGCGACCCAAGCCGGAATCGAACCTGGGACCCTGGAGCTGTGAAGCCACAGTGCTAACCACTATGCTACCATGAGAGCCTGCTAACACTGTTAATAAAGGACAACATCAGTAGTTTCGAGAGAGGATCTTGGATCAGAAGATGAAGATGGAGAATCAGTTTGGCTGGAGCTAAGAATTGGCAAGGAGCAATAAACATTGGGAGTTATTTACAGGCCACCAAGGAATAATGGTAATGTAGGGCAAGGTATAAATCAGGAAGTCAGAGATCTATATCACAAGGGTATTCCTGGAATGTATACAAGATGGTTTCCAAGAACAAAATGAACCAAATCATGAATAGGTTATTTTAGATCTAGTGTTGTGCCATGACAATGGGCTAATAACTTTGTAACTGAACTTTTAGGCAAGAGTGATCATAACATATTGGAATTTTACATTAAGTTTGAAAGTGATGTCATTCAAATAAAGAATGGTTCTTAAATCTAAACAAAGGAAACTATGGCAATATGAGGAAAAATTGGCTGTGGTAGCAGAGGTGTGACTTGATTGGCCAAATGGGCTCTTTGTGTGCTGTAGCGATTCTCTGGATTCTAACATCAATGCATCCCTCACTGTGAACATTCACAGAGCTACCACTAATCACAAACTGAACTGGCGAAGCCACATAAATGCTGTATTTGCATGAACAGGCCAAAGATTGCGTGTAGCTCACCTCCTGACCCCTCAAAGCCAGTCGATCATCGACAGGAACAAGTCAGGGATGTGATGGAATACTCTCCACTTGCCTTGATTAGCGCAGCTCCAACAACACTCAAGAAGCTTTGCAGTATCCCAGACAAAGCAGTCCACTTGATTGGCACTACATCCACGAACATTAATTCCTCCACCATTGACACATAGTGGCAACCGTGTGTATCATCTACTTGATGCACTGCAGGAACTCACCAAGGTTCTTAGAGTCATAAAGTCAGAGAAGTTCACGGTACAGAAAAGGTCGTTTGGCCCTAAGCGACTGCGCCGGTCAAAATAAAAACAGCTAACAGTTCCAATCCCATTTTCCAGCACTTAGTCCACAGCCTTATCGGCCTTTGCAAGTGCACATCTAAATACTTCTTCAATATTATGGGGGTCTCTGCCTCCACCACCCTTTCCGGCATTCAGTTCCAGACCCCCACCACCCTCTGGGTGAAAAGGTTTTCCTCACATCCCCTCTAAACCTGCTGCCCCTCACCTTAAATCTCTGCCCCCTGGTCATTGATGCCTCCACCAAGGGGAAACATTTCCCCCTGTTTACTCTATCTCTGCTTCTCATAATTTTATACATCTCAATCATGTCCCCCCTCAGTCTCCTCTGTCCCAAGGTCCCCCCTCAGTCTCCTCTGTCCCAAGGTCCCCCCTCAGTCTCCTCTGTCCCAAGGTCCCCCCTCAGTCTCCTCTGTTCCAAGGTCCCCCCTCAGTCTCCTCTGTCCCAAGGTCCCCCCTCAGTCTCCTCTGTTCCAAGGTCCCCCCTCAGTCTCCTCTGTCCCAAGGTCCCCCCTCAGTCTCCTCTGTTCCAAAGAAAACAATCCCAGTCCATCCAAACTCTCTTCATAGCTAAAACTCTCCAGCCCAGGCAACATCCTGGTAAATCTCCTCTGCACCCTTTCCATTGCTAGCACATCCCTCCTATAAATTGGATTCCAGAGCTGCACACAATACTCGAGCTGTGGCCGAACCAATATTTTATAGAGGGAGTGGGACATGTCATTTACTGCCTCGATCATGTCCCTCGCTGCCTCAGCCATGTTCCTCTGGCACTGTGCAAAACTCCCTCTGCACCTCTGGCATGTTCCTCTGTGACTGGCTGGCCAATGCTCTCGATGCCCTCAGCCATGGTCCTTTGTGGCTGGGACAAGATCTGGAACGCTGCAGCAGTGTCCCTATGGGCCCAGGGCATGTTTGCCTGTGACTTGGCTCCTCCGTCCTCCATCTCAGCCATCAACATCGCAGATTTCCCCAAGCCTTGGACGTCTTGACCCATGGCTCTGACTTCTTGCCCCAGGTCTTCCGCTGTGGCGCCACCCATTCAGTTTTGGCCTGGGTGCCAGGCATTGTTGGCACCATCTCCTGCGGCTGAAGGTGAGTGAACTGCTCCAACGGTATCTGCAGGTGCTGGAATGTAGCAGACAGCCCCTCCTGTAGAACCTGGCTGCGTCTCGACCAGTGATGAGATCATACTTTCCGGAAGCATGTTTCCTGGGATCGGGCAGTTGTCCGAATGCCCGTTCCCTTGGGAGTCCTTGACTCCAACTTCTGAACTGCAGCATGTCAGAAGTGCTCACCAGAAGATGACCCAAGAGCCCCTTCATTAAAATGCCCCCCCGCGGTGATCGTCTCTGCAATAGTGGAGGCTGCAGGTGACAGCAGTGATGAGAAAGCTTCCCCGGACTGGCGCTCCAGGGTGTGTTCGAGATGTGGCTGGTGGGCTGCGACCTCTGATGGCCTGGCCTCATCTGATGGAGAGCCTGCAAGGCAGAGACAAGAGACATGGTGAGGCCTTGGCAAAGAGTGGTCTGTGGAGGAGAGGGTGACTCATTTGCTGCAGGGACATCAGTTTTCACAGGGGGCTCACTTGTCGACATCCGCTTCTGAAACTGCCCTCTCATCTGCCTCGCCCGCAAGTTCCGGAGGTCCGCCTCTCAGGTCAGGGTGCCCCACCATTTTCTGCCTCAGCTGTTGTTTATGGGTCACCTTATCCTTGGGGACACATGAAGGATATTGGATTGGATTGGATTAGATTTGTTTATTGTCATGTGCACCGAGGCCACTCTTGCTGGTTGAATTCCAATATCCACTGTCTGCATGGGGTGAAAGGCATGGTGCGTACCCCCATACCCAATCAGATCCTCCGGGATAGATGGCGGCCCCAGATGGCACTATGGGCTGTGCCCCCAGATGCCCCCCCCATCTCCACACCCCTGGCCCAACGGTGCCAGGGCTCTGACTGGCGCCCATCCCTGATGCCAAGGATACCATCGGCTGGCAATTTCAGCAGTACCTTCCTCGGCCTCCGCCCAGCGGCCCCCCACTGGGGCTACAGTGGGTGTTGCCCTTGAGTAGGACGCCTGATCCCCGACGGTGGGTGATTGTGGGGGTATGGCATAGGGTGGGGTGTTGGAATGGGGGGATGGGTGCACCCATAGAGCCGGTGTCACTCTGTAGAACCAGGGATCAAGGTGGACAGTGCAGTGCGCAGCAAGGTAGCTGCCTTGCTGGCCGTGGCAATGCTGGTCTGTGCCTGGACACAGCCCAGCCCCGTGGGGCGGGACACCCCATTCCCATCTCCACCCCCCAGCCCAGCCAGTCCGACCGGTATCCGGCCCAGCGGCCCTCAGTCGCGCCTCTCTGTGTCCTAGCTCCATTCTCCCTCACCAGCCACGACGCCGGTGTAAAAGCACGAATGATATGCAAACGGTGTTCACTGTGTGCGCGTTCCGGACCGCATTGGCCCCGCTGTCGAGGTGACGGAGAATCGCGCTGCAATTTTGGCATGGGAATCGATTCTCCGCCCAATCCGGTTGCCCAATTCCAGCATCAGCTGATGGAGAATCCCACCCTGGGTTTCAGGTTTTCTGATTTCTGTCTTCTTCCATTCTTGAATCGAGGCGTCGCTTCTGCTCCTTTCCAGTTGGTGCAACCTTTCCAGAATCGAGCAGATTAATTTTTTTGGTTTGTTCATGGGGTGTGTGCATCGCTGGGCCGGTACTTATTGCCCATCCCTGAGGGTATTTAGGCATCAACCCCATTGCTGTGGGTCTGGAGTCACGTGTCGGCCAGACCGGGTAAGTGCGACAGATTTCCTCCCCGAAAGGACATGAGGGAGCCAGATGGGGCTTGAAGACCATCAACAACGATTTCATGGTCATCATTAGATTTTTCATTGCAAATTTATATTCAACTCATATTTCAGAATCTGCCATGCTGGGATTCAAACACAGACCATAACCCCGGGCCTCTGAATTGCTGGTCCAGCGACAATTGTCGAAGAACCCGGAGACTTGTCCACCTTCAGCTCCGTCTGGTTACTCAGGACCACTTCCTTAGCCAATGGAATTTCACCAGGCTCCTCTCTCCATTCGACCTCTTGATTTAGGGCTGTTACTGGAAAGATTTTATATCTTCGATCGTGAAGACATAGGCAAAATATTTATTCATTTCCTTATTCTCTACTATTAACACCCCAGTTCAAACTCGAGAGGACCAACACTCACATGAATGGTGGGGTAGGCCTAAAGGACCAAGCTGCCTCCTCCTGCTCCTCAAGTTCCCATTAATTCTTTCCCCTCTTAACTGAAACCTCTGCCCTCTAGTTCTCAATTCCCCAGCCCTGGGGAAAAGACCGAGTGCATTCACCCTATCCCTGCCTCTCAAGGTCTTATCCGCCTCTATAAGATCCCCCCTCAGTCTCCTACACTCCAAAGAAAAAAGTCCCAGCCTGTCCAATCCCTCCCTGTAACTCAGTCCCTTTTCCAGCAACATCCTTGTAAATCCCTTCTGCACTCTCTCCAGTTTAATCACATCTTTCCTACAGCAAGGTGACCAAAACTGATCACAATGCTCCAGGTGCCGCCTCACTAACGTCCTGTACAATTGCAACATAACCTCCCAACTTCTAAACTCAATGCCCTGACTGGTGGAGGCCAGCAGTCCAAAAGCCTTCTTCACTGCCCTACCTACCAGTGACCCCACCTTCAGAGAACCGTGCACCTGAACTCCAGGGTCCCTCTGTTCCACGATACTCCCGAAGGTCCTCCCGTTCACCATGAAAGTCCTGCCTTTACAAAATGCAACACCTCACACTTATCTGTATTGAACTGCATTTGCCATTTCTCGGCCCACTTCTCCGGCTGATCAGATCCTGCTGCAATTCATGAGAACCTTCCTCACTGTCTGCAATACCACCTATTTTAGTGTCTTCTGCAAACTGATCATGCCTTGTACATTCTCATCCAAATCGTGGACGTAGATAACAAACAGCAGTGACCCCTGAGGCACACCACGAGTCACAGGCCTCCAGTCCGACAGACATCCTTCCACCATCGCCCTCTACTTCCGACCATCAAGCCAATTGTATATCTAATTGTATATTTAATTTGCCAGCTCTCCCTGGAATCCATGTGATCTAACCTTCCAGAGCAACCTACCATGTGGGACTTTATCAAAGGCCTTACTGAAGTCCAAATAAACTATGTCTACTGCCATTCCCTCATCAACCTTCCTGGTCACTCAATCAAAGAACTCTAACAAGTTTGGAAGGCATGATCTCCCATGCACAAAGCTGTGCTGACTACTCCTAATCAAACCCTGCCTTTCCAAATGCCTGTAAATCTTATCCCTCACAATCCTCTCCAGTAACTTACCCACCACAGATGTTAGGCTTACCGGTCTATAATTCCCAGGTTTTTCTTTGCAGCCCTTCTGAAATAAGGGCACAACATTTGCTACCCTCCAGTCTTCTGGCACCTCACCCGTGGCTAACGATGATGCAAATATCTCAGCCAGGGCTCCCGCAATTTCTTCTCTCGCCTCACGCAGCGTTCTTGGATGTACCTGGTCAGGGTCAGGAGATTTATCCACCTTTCATACATTTTAATACGTCCATCACCTCCTCTACTGCAATGCGAACTGTCCCCAATATATTGCCACTAACCTTCCCAGGTTCCCAAGTCTCCATGTCTTTCTCCACAGTAAACACACAGGAGAAACATTCATTGAGAACCTCGCCCATCTCCTGCGGTTTCACACATGTTTGTCCACTTCGGCCCTTGAGAGGTTCTATTCTCTCTCTCCTTATTCTTTTTCCTTTAATAGACATAAAGAATCCCTTTGGATTCACCTTAATCCACCCGGCCAAAGCTACGTCCTGCACCCTTTTTACCCTCCTAATTTCCTGCTTGAGAATACTCCTGTATCCCCTGTAGAATCATAGAATTTACAGTGCAGAAGGAGGCCATTCGGCCCATCGAGTCTGCACCGGCTCTTGAAAAGAGCACCCGACCCAAGGTCAACACCTCCACCCTATCCCCATAACCCAGTAACCCCACCCAACACTAAGGGCAATTTTGGACACTAAGGGGCAATTTAGCATGGCCAGTCCACCTAACCTGCACATCTTTGGACTGTGGGAGGAAACCGGAGCACCCGGAGGAAACCCACGCAGACACGAGGAGGATGTGCAGACTCCGCACAGACAGTGACCCAAGCCGGAATCGAACCTGGCACCCTGGAGCTGTGAAGCAATTGTGCGATCCACAAGGCTACCATGCTGCTCTAGACCCCCGGGGAATCCCTTGATTCCAGCTGCGCGTACCTGAGCCATGCCTCCTTCTTTTTCCTGGCCAAAACCTCAGTGTGTGTTGTCATCCAGGATCCCGTACTCCTGCCAGCCTTGCCCTTCACCCTAACAGGAACAGATAGACCGTGTACTCCGGCTGTTTCACTTTTAAAGGCCTCCCACTTGCCGGAGGTCCCTTTGCCCTCAAACGAGCCCCTCCAATCAGCCCTTGCAAGCTCCTGTCTAATTCCATTTGAATTCGCCCCAATGTACAAAGAACAAAGAACAAAGAACAAAGAAATGTACAGCACAGGAACAGGCCCTTCGGCCCTCCAAGCCCGTGCCAACCATACTGCCCGACTAAACTACAATCTTCTACACTTCCTGGGTCCGTATCCCTCTATTCCCATCCTATTTCCCATCCAAAAGCTTTCTATAGGTATGTCAGGAATAAGCGAATGACTAGGGAAAGAGTAGGACCAGTCAAGGACAGGGATGGGAAATTGTGTGTGGAGTCTGAAGAGATAGGCGAGATACTAAATGAATATTTTTCGTCAGTATTCACTCAGGAAAAAGATAATGTTGTGGAGGAGAATGCTGAGCTCCAGGTAAATAGATTAGATGGCATTGAGGTACGTAGGGAAGAGGTGTTGGCAATTCTGGACAGGCTGAAAATAGATAAGTCCCCGGGACCTGATGGGATTTATCCTAGGATTCTCTGGGAGGCCAGGGAAGAGATTGCTGGACCATTGGCTTTGATGTTTATGTCATCATTGGCTACAGGAATAGTGCCAGAGGACTGGAGGATAGCAAATGTGGTCCCTTTGTTCAAAAAGGGGAGCAGAGACAACCCCGGCAACTATAGACCGGTGAGCCTCACGTCTGTAGTGGGTAAAGTCTTGGAGGGGATTATAAGAGACAAGATTTAAAATCATCTAGATAGGAATAATATGATCAGGGATAGTCAGCATGGCTTTGTGAAGGGTAGGTCATGCCTCACAAACCTTATCGAGTTCTTTGAGAAGGTGACTGAACAGGTAGACGAGGGTAGAGCAGTTGATGTGGTGTATATGGATTTCAGCAAAGCGTTTGATAAGGTTCCCCACGGTAGGCTATTGCAGAAAATACGGAGGCTGGGGATTGAGGGTGATTTAGAGATGTGGATCAGAAATTGACTAGCTGAAAGAAGACAGAGGGTGGTGGTTGATGGGAATTGTTCAGAATGGAGTTCTGTCACAAGTGGAGTACCACAAGGATCTGTTATGGGGCCGTTGCTGTTTGTCATTTTTATCAATGACCTAGAGGAAGGCGCAGAAGGGTGGGTGAGTAAATTTGCAGACGATACTAAAGTCGGTGGTGTTGTCGATAGTGTGGAAGGATGTAGCAGGTTACAGAGGGATATAGATAAGCTGCAGAGCTGGGCTGAGAGGTGGCAAATGGAGTTTAATGTAGAGAAGTGTGAGGTGATTCACTTTGGAAGGAATAACAGGAATGTGGAATATTTGGCTAATGGAAAAGTTCTTGGAAGTGTGGATGAGCAGAGGGATCTAGGTGTCCATGTACATAGATCCCTGAAAGTTGCCACCCAGGTTGATAGGGTTGTGAAGAAGGCCTATGGAGTGTTGGCCTTTATTGGTAGAGGGATTGAGTTCCGGAGTCAGGAGGTCATGTTGCAGCTGTACAGAACTCTGGTACGGCCGCATTTGGAGTATTGCGTACAGTTCTGGTCACCGCATTATAGGAAGGACGTGGAGGCTTTGGAACGGGTGCAGAGGAGATTTACCAGGATGTTGCCTGGTATGGAGGGAAAATCTTATGAGGAAAGGCTGATGGACTTGAGGTTGTTTTCGTTAGAGAGAAGAAGGTTAAGAGGAGACTTAATAGAGGCATACAAAATGATCAGAGGGTTAGATAGGGTGGACAGTGAGAGCCTTCTCCCGCGGATGGAAATGGCTAGCACGAGGGGACATAGCCTTAAACTGAGGGGTAATAGATATAGGACAGAGGTCAGAGGTAGGTTCTTTACGCAAAGAGTAGTGAGGCCGTGGAATGCCCTACCTGCTACAGTAGTGAACTCGCCAACATCGAGGGCATTTAAAAGTTTATTGGATAAACATATGGATGATAATGGTATAGTGTAGGTTAGATGGCTTTTGTTTCGGTGCAACATCGTGGGCCGAAGGGCCTGTACTGCGCTGTATCGTTCTATGTTCTATGTTCTATTCATATATTTGTCAAGATGCCCCTTAAATGTCCCTATCGTCCCTGCTTCCACCACCTCCTCCGGTAGCGAGTTCCAGGCACCCACTACCCTCTGCGTAAAAAACTTGCCTCGTACATCTACTCTAAACCTTGCCCCTCTCACCTTAAACCTGCCCCCTAGTAATTGACCCCTCTACCCTGGGGAAAAGCCTCTGTAGAACTTGCACTTTGGACCAGTTTTCTCCCTTTCCAAAACTACTTTCAAATTAATAGAACTATGGTCGCTGGTCCCAAAGTGGTCCCGCCACCGTCACCTGTCGCTTGCCCTGACCTATTTCCCAAGAGTAGGTTGTCATGACAGTCAAACACACACATCATGATAGACACACCAACAACAAATCAGCACACACAACACGACAACCAATCACAGACAAGGACAGAGACAGTATAAGAGAAGAAACACGACACCTGGTGGCCAGTAGATCTGGAGACCAGGACAAGGACAGGACCTGATTAACATCACACACAGGGAGTCACCACGTGCAGAGTACCAAGACAGAACTGTAAATAACAAGTTGAAATAAAACAGCGTTGTACCAAATACAACCGTGTTGGCTCATCTGTACCTCAGAACACCCAACACCACAATGGTACAGGAGTGGATCGATACCTGCCGGCAAACCTGCCATCCTGAGATATGGACATCACCAACAAACCGCAGCCGTTGCAAGTCGCTGGGAACCTTGGCACCAATTGGAAGCTTTTCAAGCAGCGATTTGAACTGTACATGCGAGCCAACGAGAAACAGAGTGCCTCGGACGAAACAAAGATTGCGATGCTCCTCACCACCGCAGGTCAGCACGCCATCAATGTCTTCAACTCACTGGTGTTCGCGGAAGGCGAGAACCAATCCAAGTTTGACACGGTCCTCCTCAAGCTCGACCAGCACTTTAACGTTGAAGTGAATGAAAGTTTTGAAAGGTATATCTTTCAGCAACGCCTGCAAGGTAAGGATGAACTCTTTCAACCCTTCCTGACGCACCTCCGCATACTCGCGCAGTCCTGCGGTTACGGCAACACCTCAGAGCCCATGATCCGGGACCAGATTGTTTTTGGCGTTGCCTCCAGTGGCCTACGCCAGCAGCTTCTTAAAATTAAAGGCCTGACCTTAGCGTCTGCGGTGGAAGCCTGTGTCCTCCACGAGAATGCAACCAGCCGTTTTGCCCAATTTCAGGCGACCGAGTCGGCACGGAGGGGGTCCCTAGCCGTCGAATCGGCAAGCCAGGCCGCCCACGAGGCCGAACGCATCCAGGCAATTGATTATGTCCCGGCCCGCGGCCCGGACAAGGGCGGCCGTTTCCCGCGCTTTTCGCGGTCTCACGCGCGTGTGCGCGCCCAAACCAACGGCAACATCGAGGGACGCACTGCGCAGGCGCGCCCGATGCAAGACCGAACTGCGCAACGAACGCCGTGACGTCATGACGTGCGGCAACTGTGGAGCTGTACATTTAAAAGGACAATGTCCTGCTAAAAACCGACAATGCCTACGATGTGGCAAAATGGGCCACTACGCTGCCCACTGTCGAGCGGTTCAACCGATGGATCCTACACATCTCCGACAACCTCGCAGACACGTCAGGACCGTCCAGCCCGTACATCAGGACATCCAGCCAAATGGCACAGATGACCAAGATGCCTTCCGTGTTGCGGTCATTGATGTGAACAGGGTCAACACCATCAATCCGGCCGATGAATGGAGTGCCACCCTGACGGTCAACCGATCGCAGATCACTTTCCGCCTGGACACTGGCGCATCCGCCAACCTCAAAGCATATTCAGCATTCCATGCCATGAAGGTCAAACCACCTATCCAGCCATCCCGGTGCAAGATGGTCGACTATAACGGGAACGTCATCCCGGCCATGGGATCTTGCCAGCTCCAGGTGACACACAAAACGCACACGGCCACACTCCCCTTTGAAATTGTTGGCTCATCGAAAGATTCCTTGCTGGGCGCACAGGCATGCAAGGCTCTCCACCTTGTACAGCGAATTATGTCTCTCTCTCCAGACGACACATCCGACTTCCTGGATGCTGAGTTCAACGCAAATCTCCAATCCCTCCTTGCTCACAACCAGGAGGTATTTGAAGGCATGGGGACACTGCCATACACATACAAAATTCGCCTCAAACCGGACGCCATCCCGGTCGTTCACGCACCTCACAGGGTTCCTGCGCCACTCAAAGACCGCCTCAAGTTGCAGCTGCAGGATCTCCAGGACCAAGGGGTCCTATCCAGGGTCACGGAGCCCACGCCATGGGTCAGCTCCATGGTGTGTGTCAAGAAGCCCTCTGGCGAGCTCCGCATCTGTATAGACCCTAAAGACCTAAATAATAACATTATGCGGGAACACTATCCCATACCTAAACAGGAGGAAATCACCAGTGAGATGGCCCAAGCCAAAATATTCACCAAACTGGATGATTCCAAAGGATTTTGGCAGATCCAACTGGACCCGTCCAGCCGAAAGCTATGTACTTTTAAAACCCCTTTCGGCAGATTCTGCTACAACCGGATGCCATTTGGCATCATCTCGGCATCCGAGGTCTTCCACAGAATAATGGAGCAGATGATGGAAGGCATCGAAGGGGTATCGTATATGTGGACGATATCATCATCTGGTCCACCACTCCGCAGGAGCACATACATCGTCTCCAACGCGTTTCCGCCCGCATACGGGAAAATGGCCTGCACCTCAACCGCGCCAAGTGTGCCTTTGGCCAGACCGAATTGAAGTTCCTGGGGGACCACATCTCCTGGTCAGGGGTCCGTCCGGATGCAGACAAGGTGAGCGCCATCACAGCCATGCCGCGGCCGGCAGACAAGAAAGCTGTCCTACGATTCCTGGGCATGGTCAACTTCCTCGGGAAATTCATTCCCAACCTTGCTGCCCACACAACGGCTCTGCGCCACCTCGCAACATACACACCAGCTGGAATGGGAGGAGCTCAAACGCAAACTCACCACGGCACCAGTGTTGGCGTTCTTCGACACGTCTCGTCCCATCAAAATCTCAACTGATGCCAGCCAATCCGGCATTGGAGCAGTGCTCCTGCAGAGGGATGACTCGTCGTCATGGGCCCCGGTTGCCTATGCATCGCGGGCTATGACCCCCACGGAACAGCGCTACGCGCAAATTGAAAAAGAATGCCTGGGCTTGCTAACCGGTTTGGACAAGTTCCACGACTATGTGTATGGTCTTCCACAATTCACAGTCGAAACTGACCACCGCCCCCTGGTCAACATAATAAACAAGGACCTGAACGACATGACCCCTCGCCTCCAGCGCATCCTATTTAAACTCAGGAGGTATGATTTCCAACTGATCTACACTCCAGGGAAGGACCTCATCGTGGCGGATGCCCTATCCCGAGCAGTGAGTACACAACCAGATGCGGAGGGGTTCGTATGTCAAGTTGAGGCACACGTGGCTTTGACAGCGGCAAATCTGCCGGCTAACGACTCCAGTCTGGCCCGCATACGCGCAGAGACAGCGGCCGACCCCCTTCTACAGCGAGTGATGCGCCACATGACGGAAGGTTGGCTCAAAGGGCAGTGCCCGCAGTTCTATAATGTACGGGACGACCTAACCACCATTGATGGGATCCTGATGAAGCTGGACAGGATTGTCATTCCACACAGTATGCGCCAGATGATTCTCAATCAAATACACGAAGGCCACTTGGGGGTCGAGAAGTGCAGACGGAGGGCCCGAGAGGCGGTATACTGGCCGGGCATCAGCGATGACATCGCCAACATGGTACTCAATTGCCCAACCTGCCAGAGGTTTCAGCCGGTGCAACCTCCTGAGACCCTTCTGCCCCATGAGCTGGTGACGTCCCCCTGGGCGAAGGTGGGTGTCGACCTATTTCACGCGCTTGGCATGGACTATATTATCATCATAGACTACTTCTCCAATTACCCAGAAGTCATACCCCTACACGATTTGACGTCGTCTGCAGTCATCAGGGCCTGCAGAGACACCTTTGCTCGCCACGGCATTCCGATGACGGTCATGTCGGACAATGGGCCCTGTTTCGCCAGCCATGAATGGTCGTCCTTTGCTGCTTCGTATGGCTTCACACACGTGACGTACAGCCCTCTGCATCCCCAGTCAAATGGAAAGGCGGAGAAGGGCGTTCACATTGTCAAGTGGCTCCTCTGCAAGGCTGCTGCTGCCGGATCGGATTTCTGCCTCGCCCTGCTGGCCTATCGCTCGGCCCCGCTAGCCACGGGTCTCTCGCCAGCACAGCTGCTGATGGGTCGCACCCTCAGGACAACTGTGCCTTCCATCCTGACACCAACAACGGACCATGCTAAGGTACTGCACAAGATGCAACTGCAGCGCGATCGCCAGAAAAGTCTGTACGATACAAGGGCGACTGATCTTCCCCCCCTGTCCTCCGGGGATAAAGTCCACATTCATCTGCCAAATGGTGGCTGGTCAGCACCTGCCGAAGTTCTCCGACGTGTGGCTCCCCGCTCGTTCCTGCCGATGGATCAGTGCGTCGCCGCAATCGGCGAGCCCTTCGCCGCCTTCCACGCTCGCAACCGAACAGTGCACACACGCCGGGTCCTCCACTGGTTCCGAGGATGACTTCGTGGAGCTGCCACAGATCATGCCCCTTCCATCGCCACCCGTGGCCAGGCTCGCACCTCAGCCGGTGGTTCTCGACCCACCCTTGAGGCGGCCAACCCGAATTCGTCGCCCACCTACTAGACTGGACTTATGAGACTGTTCACACGTTAAAGTTGAAACACTATTGTATTGTAACATGTTACTGTTTTATTGTTCCAGATATCGTTTGACCGGACCACACTTCAAAGCTTTTTCTTCCTGTTTTGTTATGGTACAACCTCGTTAGCACAACACACCCGACATCGCCCCGTGTATATAGTTACAACACCACTACTGTAAATATCACGCGCACACACTTTTAAAAAATATATATATTTTATTCAAAAATTTTTTGGCCAAACAAAACAATACAAAGGTTTTCCTTTTTACAACAATAAATCAGTATAAATAACAGTGGCCGTTTTAACAAATAAATAAATAATATATAAACTAAATGCCAACTGCCATAACAAAAATAATAACTCTCCAAAAATAAAATCAAACAATCCAATATACATAGCCTAATACAAATATCTATACAAAAACACCCCTGAGAACCCGCCCGGGCCCTCCCCCCCCCCCCTGGGTTGCTGCTGTTACCTTCCCATTTCCTTTATCGTTCTGTGAGGTAGTCAATGAACGGTTGCCACCGCCTGGTGAACCCTTGAGCCGAACCCCTTAGTGCGAACCTTATCCGTTCTAGCTTTATAAACCCTGCCATGTCATTTATCCAGGTCTCCACGCCCCCAAATTTTTAGGTACTTGGCTTCCTTCCACATAAGCAATATCCTGCGCCGGGCTACTAGGGACGCAAAGGCCAAGACATCAGCCTCTCTCGCCTCCTGCACTCCCGGCTCTTCTGCAACCCCGAATATAGCCAACCCCCAGCTTGGTTCGACCTGGACCCCCACCACCTTCGAAAGCACCTTTGCCACCCCCACCCAGAACCCCTGCAGTGCCGGGCATGACCAAAACATGTGGGTGTGGTTTGCGGGGCTTCTCGAGCATCTCCCACACCTATCCTCTACCCCGAAAAATTTACTGAGCCGTGCTCCAGTCATGTGCGCCCTGTGCAAAACCTTGAATTGTATCAGGCTTAGCCTGGCGCACGAGGACGATGAGTTTACCCTACGTAGGGCATCAGCCCACAGCCCCTCCTCAATCTCCTCCCCCAGCTCTTCTTCCCATTTCCCCTTCAGCTCATCCACCATGATCTCCCCCTCGTCCCTCATTTCCCTGTATATATCCGACACCCTACCATCCCCCACCCATGTCCCTGAGATCACTCTATCCTGAACCTCCTGCGTCGGGAGCTGCGGGAATTCCCTCACCTGCTGCCTCGCAAAAGCCCTCAGTTGCATATACCGAAATGCATTCCCTTGGGGCAACCCATATTTTTCCGTCAGCGCTCCCAGACTCGCAAACGTCCCGTCTACGAACAGATCCCTCAGTTGCACAACCCCAGCTCTCTGCCATGCTCCAAATCCCCCATCCATTCTCCCCGGGACAAACCTATGGTTATTTCTTATCGGGGACCGCACCGAGGCTCCCGTCCTTCCCCTATGTCGTCTCCACTGCCCCCAAATTTTTAGTGTTGCCACCACCACTGGACTTGTGGTGTATTTCTTCGGGGAGAACGGCAACGGCGCCGTCGCCAGTGCTTGTAGGCTGGTTCCTTTGCAGGACGCCATCTCCAATCTCTTCCACGCCGCTCCCTCCCCTTCTCCCATCCACTTACACACCATTGAAATATTGGCGGCCCAGTAGTATTCACTTAGGCTCGGTAGTGCCAGCCCCCCGCTATCCCTGCTACGCTGCAAGAACCCCCTCCTCACTCTCGGGGTCTTCCCGGCCCACACAAAACTCATGACACTTTTCTCAATTCTCTTGAAAAAAGCCTTCGTGACCATCACCGGAAGGCACTGAAACACAAAGAGGAATCTCGGGAGGACTACCATTTTAACCGCCTGCACCCTACCCACCAGTGACAGGGACACCATGTCCCAATCTCTTAAAATCCTCCTCCACCTGTTCCACCAATCTTGTTAGATTAAGCCGGTGTAAGGTTCCCCAACTCCTGGCCATCTGAATCCCTAAGTACCGGAAATCTCTTGTCACCTTCCTCAGCGGTAAGTCATCTATTCCCCTGCTCTGCTCCCCCGGAGCTCACTCTTACCCATATTCAATTTGTACCCCGAAAATTCCCCAAACTCCCTGAGTGTCTGCATTATCTCAGGCATCCCCTCCACTGGGTCCGCAACATACAGCAATAAATCATCTGCATACAAGGATACCCGGTGTTCTTCTCCTCCCCTGAGTACTCCCCTCCACTTCCTGGAGCCCCTCAGTGCTGTGGCTAGGGGCTCAATCGCCAATGCAAACAGTAACGGAGACAGGGGACACCCCTGCCTCATCCCTCTATGAAGACGGAAGTAATCAGACCTCTGTCTGTTCGTGACCACGCTCGCCACCGGGGCCCTATACAGCAGCTGTACCCATCCGATATACCCTTCTCCAAGACCAAATCTCCTCAGCACCTCCCACAGATAGTCCCACTCCACTCTGTCGAATGCTTTCTCGGCGTCCATCGCCACCACTATCTCCGCCTCCCCCTCTGGTGGGGGCATCATCATTACCCCTAGCAACCTCCGTATATTCGTGTTCAGCTGTCTCCCCTTAACGAACCCAGGTTGATCCTCGTGGACCACCCCCGGGACACAGTCCTCTATCCTCGTCGCCATCACCTTGGCCACGAGCTTAGCATCTACATTTAAAAGGGAAATGGGCCTGTAGGACCCACACTGCAGCGGGTCTTTTTCCTTCTTCAAAAGGAGCGATATGGTTGCCTCCGACATAGTCGGGGGCAGCTGCCCCCTTTCCCTAGCCTCATTAAAAGTTCTCGTCAGAAGCGGGGCCAGTAAGTCCAAATACTTCCTATAAAATTCCACCGGGAATCCGTTCGGTCCCAGGGCCTTCCCCGCCTGCATGCTCCCAATCCCTTTTACCACCTCCTCCATCTCAATCTGTGCTCCCAGTCCCACCCTCTCCTGCTCCTCCACCTTCGGGAATTCCAGCTGATCCAAGGAACACATCATTCCCTCTTTCCCTTCCGGGGGCTGAGCCTTATATAACCTCTCATAAAATGCCTTGAACACCCCGTTCACTCTCTCCGCTCCCCGTTCCATCTCTCCCTCCTCATCTCTCACCCCACCTATCTCCCTCGCTGCTCCCCTCTTCCTCAATTGTTGGGCCAGTAGCCGACTCGCCTTCTCTCCGTACTCATACTGTACACCCTGTGCCCTCCTCCACTGTGCCTCTGCCTTACCCGTGGTCAGCAGGTCAAATTCCACATGTAGCCTTTGCCTTTCCCTGTACAGTCCCTCCTCCGGTGCTTCTGCATATTGCCTGTCCACCCTCAGAAGTTCTTTCAGCAATCGCTCCCTTTCTTTACCCTCTTGCTTCCCTTTATGTGCCCTTATGGATATCAGTTCCCCTCTAACCACCACCTTCAACGCCTCCCAGACCACTCCCACCTGAACCTCTCCATTGTCATTAAGCTCCAAGTACCTTTCGATGCACCCCCTCACCCTTAAACATACCCCCTCATCTGCCAATAAGCCCATATCCATTCTCCAGAGTGGGTGCTGTTCTTTTTCCTCTCCTACCTCCAGGTCTACCCAATGTGGAACGTGGTCCGAAATGGCTATGGCCGTATATTCCGTCCCTGTCACCTTCGGAATCAGTGCCCTTCCCAAGACAAAAAAGTCTATCCGTGAGTATACTTTGTGGACATGGGAGAAAAATGAGAACTCCTTACTCCTAGGCCTACTAAATCTCCAGGGGTCTACCCCTCCCATCTGCTCCATGAAGTCCTTGAGCACCCTGGCCGCTGCCGGCCTCCTCCCGGTCCTGGACCTCAATCGGTCCAGCCCTGGATCAAGCACCGTATTGAAGTCTCCCCCCATTACCAACTTTCCCACCTCCAGGTCCGGGATACCCCCCAACATACGCCTCATAAAATTTGCATCATCCCAGTTCGGGGCGTATACGTTCACCAGAACCACCGCCTCCCCTTGCAATCTGCCACTCACCATCACATATCTACCCCCACTATCCGCCACTATGGTCTTTGCCTCAAACAGTACCCGTTTCCCCACTAAGATAGCCACCCCCCTGTTCTTCGCATCCAAACCCGAATGAAACACCTGCCTCACCCATCCTTTACGTAGTCTGACCTGGTCTATCAGTTTCAGATGCGTCTCCTGCAACATAACCACATCTGCCTTTAATTTCTTTAGGTGTGCGAGTACCCGTGCCCTCTTTATCGGCCCGTTCAGCCCTCTCACATTCCACGTGATCAGCCGGGTTGGGGGGCTCTTTACCCCCCCCCCAGCTCCTCACCCGGTTCCCACGTACCCGTATATCCCCCCGACGGCGCCCTCCCGCCTCGACCACCCCATCCCATAACAGCTCCCCCTTCTCCTTAGCAGCAGCAACCCAGTTAACCCCCCCCTTCCCCCCCTCCGCTAGATCCCCCTCTAGCGTAGTTGCACCCCCCATGTTGCTCCCAGAAGTCAGCGAACTCTGGCTGACCTCGGCTTCCCCCCTTGTCCTCGGCCCCCACTGTGCGACGCCCCCTCCTTCCTGCGTCCCTGTTCCCGCCATGATTACCATAGCGCGGGAACAAAGCCCGCGTTTCCCACTCGGCCCCGCCCCTAATGACCGGCGCCCATAGTACCTCATACTCCCCCCCCCCCCCCCGCCCCCCCAACATGGGGGAGAGAGAAAAGTTACAGGATCGCAAGATTAACAAATTGAAAGACCACCCCCCCCCCTTTTTCCTCGCCCCACATAATCACCCCACCACTTTGTCCCAAAAGTTCTTTCTCTCGCCAGACTATTCCAGCTTCTCGTCCACAATGAATGTCCACGCCTCTTCTGCCGTCTCAAAGTAGTGGTGCTTCCCTTGGTGTTTGACCCACAATCTCGCCGGTTGTAACATTCCAAACTGGATCTTCTTTTTGTGAAGCACCGCCTTAGCCCGATTGAAACTTGCCCTCCTTCTCGCCACCTCCGCGGTACACGCGGATCACCGCATTCTCCCACCTACAGCTCCGAGTTTTCTTCGCCCATCTTAGAACCATCTCCCTGTCATTGTAGCGGAGAAACCTCACCACTATAGCTCGAGGTATTTCTCCTGCCTTTGGTCTTCGCGCCAGAACTCGATAAGCTCCCTCCACCTCCAAAGGGCCCGTCGGGGCCTCCGATCCCATTAGCGAGTGAAGCATCGTGCTCACATATGTCCCGACGTCTGCCCCTTCTACGCCTTCGGGAAGACCCTGAACCCTTAAATTCTTCCTCCTCGAATTATTCTCCAGTACTTCCAACCTCTCCACACACCTTTTGTGCTGCGCCTCGTGCGTCTCTGTCTTCACCACCAGGCCCTGTATTTCATCCTCATTCTCCGCAGCCTTTGCCTTCACGACCCGAAGCTCCTGCTCAAGAGTCTTCTGCTCCTCCTTTAGCCCTTCAATCGCCTGTAATATCGGGGCCAACAGCTCCTTCTTCAATTCCTTTTTCAGCTCTTCCACACAGCGCCGCAGGAACTCTTGTTGGTCTGGGCCCCATAACAAACGGCCACCTTCCGACGCCATCTTGCTTTGAGCTTGCCTTCCTTGCCGCTGCTCCAGAGGATCCTCCGTAATCCGGCTGCTATCCTCTCCTTTATCCATGCGTGTCTGGGGGGATTCCCTCCTAGTTTACCGCACAGAGTTTTTGGCCATTTAAATTGCCGTTGGGGCTCCTATTAAGAGCCCAAAAGTCCGTTCCACCGGGAGCTGCCGAAACGTGCGACTTAGCTGGTCATCGCCGCACCCGGAAGTCCGCACACACACTTTTAGATGCACTCACGACACATTCGTATTTATAACCACAGAGGCACATAATTTTGTAAAAAAGGGGGGGATGTCATGGTATTCAAACACACACATCATGATAGACACACCAACAGACAAATCAGCACACACAACACCACAACCAATCATAGACAAGGACAGAGACAGTATAAGAGAAGAAACACGACACCTGGTGGCCAGTAGATCTGGAGACCAGGACAAGGACAGGACCTGATTAACATCACACACAGGGAGTCACCACGTGCAGAGTATCAGGACAGAACTGTAAATAACAAGTTGAAATAAAACAGCGTTGTACCAAATACGACCGTGTTGGCTCATCTGTACCTCAGAACACCCAACACTACATAGGTCACGTTTTGCCCTTTCCCGAGTCGGACCCTCCACATACTGTCTGAGGAATCTTTCCTAAACACACTTAACAAATTCCACCCCATCTAAGCCTTTAGCACTTACGGCAGTCCCAGTCTGTCTTCGGAAAATTAAAATCCCCGACTATGGCAACCCTCTTACTCCTGCAGGTCTCCCCAATCTCCCCACATATTGCTTCTTCTAATTCCCGTTGACTATTTGGGGGCCTATAGTACACCCCCAATAAGGCCACCTCCCCTTCTTATTTCTTATTTAATCTCTGACTACTGCCGTCATGGTCCCCTTCACCAAAAATGCAACTCCCCCTCCTCTCTTTCTTCTGTCCTGCCTAAAGTATCTGAATGCTGGGACATTACGCTGCCAGTCCTGCCCCGCCCTCAGCCATGTTACAGTTATCGCTGAATAAATAATCTTTATTGTCACAAGTAGGCTTACATTAACACTGCAATGAAGTTACTGTGAAAAGCCCCTAGTCGCCACATTCCGGTGCTTGTTCGGGGAGGTCGGTACGGGAATTGAACCCGTGCTGCTGGCCTTGTTCTGCATCACAAACCAGCTGTCTAGCCCACTGAGCTAATATAATATCCCAGCCCCGCGTACCTATCCATGCCCTGAGTTCATCTGCCTTACCTGTCAGCCCTCTTGCATTGAAATAGATGCAATTTAATCCGACAGGATTTCCCCGCTCCCTGCCGTGCTCCTGCCTGCCGTGCTCCTGTCTGCCGTGTCTATCCTGCTCCCTGCTTGCCGTGCCCCTGCCTGCCGTGCTCCTGCCTGCCGTGCTCCTGCCTGCCGTGTCTATCCAGCTCCCTGCCTGTCGTGCTCCTGCCTGCCGTGCTCCTGCCTGCCGTGTCTATCCAGCTCCCTGCCGTGCTCCTGCCTGTCGTGTCTATTCAGCTCCCTGCCTGCCGTGCTCCTGCCTGCCGTGCTCCTGCCTGCCGTGTCTATGCAGCTCCCTGCCTGCCGTGCTCCTGCCTGCCGTGCTCCTGCCTGTCGTGCTCCTGCCTGCCATGCCCCTGCCTGCCATGTCTATTCAGCTCCCTGCCTGCCGTGCTCCTGCCTGCCGTGCTCCTGCCTGCCGTGTCTATGCAGCTCCCTGCCTGCCGTGCTCCTGCCTGCCGTGCTCCTGCCTGCCGTGTCTATCCAGCTCCCTGCCGTGCTCCTGCCTGCCGTGCTCCTGCCTGCCGTGCTCCTGCCTGCCGTGCTCCTGCCTGCCGTGCTCCTGCCTATCGTGTCTATCCAGCTCCCTGCCTGCCGTGTTCCTGCCTGCCGTGCTCCTGCCTGTCGTGCCCTTGCCTGCCATGCCCCAGCATGTTGTGTCCATCCAGCGCCCTGCCTGTTGTGCTCCTGCCTGCCGTGGCTATTCATCTCCCTGCCGTGCTCCTGCCTGCCGTGCTCCTGCCTGCCGTGCTCCTGCCTGCCGTGGCTATTCATCTCCCTGCCGTGCTCCTGCCTGCCGTGCTCCTGCCTGCCGTGCTCCTGCCTGTCGTGCTCCTGCCTGTCGTGCTCCTGCCTGCCGTGTGTGGTAGTATGCATTAGGGGTCATGTGGGACTGTGAAGCCGTGATGTCATTGGCTGACAGATCCCGGGTCCTGGTTGGACGTTGACCTCTAGCTCCGCCCTGAAGGCGGAGTATAAGTACCTGGAGCCCTCCCCCGCAGGTAGTCTACTACTGAACTGCGGGGGAACAGTCACGCTTAATAAAGCCTCATCGACTTCACTCTATTCGTCTCTCGGAGTCTTTGTGCGCTACAATTTATTAAGCGTGACTAAAGGACTATGGAGCTCAGGATCATCCCGGAATGCCTGAGGATCAGCCCCCACGCAGTGAACGCGGCAGCAGCTTTCAAGCACTGGCAGACTTGTTTTGAGGCCTACCTCAGAACGGCCCCCGGCCGGGTCACAGAAGACCAAAAACTACAGGTCCTGCACTCGAGGTTAAGCACGGGGATTTTCTCTCTCATCGAAGACGCAGAGGATTTCCAGACGGCGTTCGCAGCACTGAAAAGTCTCCATGTCCGCCCAGTAAACCAGATCTACGCTCACTATCAACTCGCAACGAGACGGCAAAGTCCCGGAGAATCGATGGACGAGTTCTACGCCGCGCTACTAATTTTGGGACGAGCCTGCAGCTGCCCGTCGGTGAACGCAAATGAACACACGGACATGTTAATGCGCGATGCTTTTGTGGCAGGTATGAACTCCTCCCAAATCCGCCAAAGACTTCTAGAAAAAGAGTCGCTAGGACTCTCAGAGGCTCGGGCCCTAGCAGCCTCCCTAGACGTGGCCGTGTGAAATACCCGCGCCTACGGCCCCGACCGCGCGGCAGCCCATTGGGCTCCGTACGTACCCGTCGCGACAAACCCACCCACCCCCCGGACACCCCACAGGCTTTGCGGTCCAAACGCCAAGTCGCACCGGAGGCGCCCGCTGCTATTTCTGCGGCCAGGCGAAACACCCCCGGCAGCGCTGCCCGGCCCGCGCAGCGATCTGCAAGAGCTGCGGGAAAAAGGGCCATTTTGCGGTTGTGTGCCGGTCCCGCGAGGTCGCCGCTGTCCCGGGAGAACAGGGAGCCCTGCACGCCGCTTACGCTCCCCAACCCCCCCAGCGCCCCATGTACGACCCGCAGGCGCAGCCACTCTGGGTCCCGACCACCGCTGTCCCGGGAGAACAGGGTGCCCTGCACGCCGCTTACGCTCCCAAACCCCCCCCCCCGCCCCATGTATGACCCGCCGGCGCAGCCACTTTGGGTCCCGACCACCGCTCTCCCCGGAGAAGAGGGAGTTCTGCGCGTCTCTAACGACCCCAAACCCCCCCCCCCCGCGCCCCACATATGACCCGCCGGCGCTACCAATTTGGGTCCCGACCACCACTGTCCCCAGAGAAGAGGGAGCCCCGCGCGGTCCTAGCGCTCCCCAGCGCCCCATGTGCGACCCGCAGACGCCGCCATTTTGGGTCCCGGCCACCACGAGGGGAGGAAGGGCGCCGCCATCTTGTACCACCCCAGACCTGTACGACGCATGGGGGCGGCCATTTTGTCCACCCCCGCCGCCATCTTGTGAGCCCCCAGCCATGTGCGATGCATGGGGGCGGCCATTTTGTTCACCCCCGACGCCATCTTGGACGGCAACAACGGACCCCAGTATCGACGACTCCACGGGGTTCGAAGAAGACTCTCAACTACTACAACCACGTCTCGCTTCAATGACGCTGGACCAAGCTCGGCCCCGGACATTCCAGACGACGACGACAACGGTGCTGATAAACGGGCACGAGACACCATGCCTGGTCGACTCCGGGAGTACGGAGAGCTTTTTCCACCCCGACACGGTAAGACGCTGTTCTTTGACCACCCATCCCAGCGCACAAAAGATTTCCCTAGCTGCAGGATCCCACTCCGTACAGATCAAAGGCTTCTGCACAGTTACCCTAACGGTGCAGGGGAGGGAGTTCAAAAACTACAGGCTCTACATCCTTCCCCAACTCTGCACCCCCACATTACTGGGATTAGACTTCCAGTGCAATCTACAGAGCCTAACCTTCAAATTCGGCGGCCCCATACCCCCACTCACTATCTGCGGCCTCGCAACCCTCAAGGTGCAACCCCCGTCCTTGTTTGCGAACCTCACCCCGGATTTCAAACCCGTCGCCACTAGGAGCAGACGGTACAGCGCCCAGGACCGGACCTTCATTCGGTCTGAAGTCCAGCGGCTACTAAAGGAGGGCATAATCCAGGCCAGCAATAGTCCCTGGAGAGCGCAGGTGGTAGTAGTAAAGACAGGGGAGAAACAAAGGATGGTCATAGACTATAGCCAGACCATCAACAGGTACACACAACTAGACACGTACCCTCTCCCCCGCATATCCGACATGGTCAATCGGATTGCCCAATATAAGGTCTTCTCCACCGTGGACCTCAAGTCCGCCTACCATCAGCTCCCCATCCGCCCAAGTGACCGCAAGTACACAGCCTTCGAGGCAGACGGGCGATTATACCATTTCCTAAGGGTCCCATTTGGCGTCACAAACGGGGTCTCGGTCTTCCAACGAGAGATGGACCGAATGGTTGATCAACACGGGTTGCGGGCCACGTTCCCGTATCTCGACAACGTAACCATCTGCGGCCACGATCAGCAGGACCACGACGCCAACCTCCAAAAATTCCTCCAGACCGCCAAAGCCTTGAACCTCACGTACAACGAGGACAAGTGCGTTTTTAGCACCAACATGCTAGCCATCCTGGGCTACGTAGTGCGCAATGGGATAATAGGCCCCGACCCCGAACGTATGCGCGCCCTCATGGAATTTCCCCTCCCGCACTGCCCAAAAGCCCTGAAACGCTGCTTGGGGTTCTTTTCATACTACGCCCAGTGGGTCCCCCAGTACGCAGACAAGGCCCGTCCCCTAATACAGACCACGACCTTCCCTCTGTCGACAGAGGCTTGCCAGGCATTCAGCCGCATCAAAGCGGATATCGCAAAGGCCACGAGGCGCGCCATCGACGAGTCCCTCCCCTTCCAGGTCGAGAGCGACGCCTCCGACGTAGCTCTAGCGGCCACCCTTAACCAAGCGGGCAGACCCGTGGCCTTTTTCTCCCGAACCCTCCACGCCTCAGAAATCCGCCACTCCTCAGTGGAAAAGGAAGCCCAAGACATAGAGGAAGCTGTGCGACATTGGAGGCATTACCTGGCCGGCAGGAGATTCACTCTCCTCACTGACCAACGGTCGGTAGCCTTCATGTTCGATAATGCACAGCGGGGCAAAATCAAAAATGACAAGATCTTAAGGTGGAGGATCGAGCTCTCCACCTTCAACTATGAGATTTTGTATCGTCCCGGAAAGCTGAACGAGCCGTCCGATGCCCTATCCCGCGGCACATGTGCCAACGCACAAATTAACCGCCTCCAAACCCTCCACGAGGACCTCTGCCACCCGGGGGTCACTCGGTTTTACCACTTCATCAAGTCCCGCAACCTCCCATACTCCTTAGAGGAGGTACGTACAGTCACAAGGAACTGCCACATCTGCGCAGAATGCAAACCGCATTTTTTCAGGCCGGATGGTGCGCACCTGATCAAGGCTTCCCGTCCCTTTGAACGCGTGTCCATGCAGCTCCCTGCCTGTCGTTCCCCTGCCTGCCGTGCTCCTGCCTGCCGTGCTCCTGCCTGCCGTGCTCCTGCCTGTCGTGCTCCTGCCTGCCGTGCTCCTGCCTGCCGTGCTCCTGCCTGTCGTGCTCCCTGCCTGCCGTGCTCCTGCCTGCCGTGTCTATCCAGCTCCCTGCCGTGCTCCTGCCTGCCGTGCTCCTGCCTGCCGTGCTCCTGCCTGTCGTGCTCCTGCCTGCCGTGTCTATCCAGCTCCCTGCCTGCCATGCTCCTGCCTGCCGTGCTCCTGCCTGCCGTGTCTATCCAGCTCCCTGCCTGCGGTGCTCCTGCCTGCCGTGCTCCTGCCTGTCGTGCTCCTGCCTGTCGTGCTCCTGCCTGCCGTGTCTATCCAGCTCCCTGCCTGCCGTGCTCCTGCCTGCCGTGCTCCTGCCTGCCGTGTCTATCCAGCTCCCTGCCTGCCGTGCTCCTGCCTGCCGTGCTCCTGCCTGCCATGTCTATTCAGCTCCCTGCCTGCCGTGCTCCTGCCTGCCGTGCTCCTGCCTGCCGTGTCTATGCAGCTCCCTGCCTGTCGTGCCCCTGCCAGTCGTGTCTATGCAGCTCCCTGCCTGCCGTGCTCCTGCCTGCCGTGCTCCTGCCTGTCGTGCTCCTGCCTGCCGTGTCTATCCAGCTCCCTGCCTGCCGTGCTCCTGCCTGCCGTGCTCCTGCCTGCCGTGTCTATTCAGCTCCCTGCCTGCCGTGCTCCTGCCTGCCGTGCTCCTGCCTGCCGTGCTCCTGCCTGACGTGCTCCTGCCTGCCGTGCTCCTGCCTGCCGTGCTCCTGCCTGCCGTGCTCCTGCCTGCCGTGCTCCTGCCTGTCGTGCCCCTGCCTGCCGTGCTCCTACCTGTCGTGTCTATCCAGCTCCCTGCCGTGCCCCTGCCTGCCGTGCTCCTGCCTGTCGTGTCTATCCAGCTCCCTGCCGTGCTCCTGCCTGCCGTGCTCCTGCCTGTCGTGTCTATTCAACTCCCTGCCGTGCTCCTGCCTGCCGTGCTCCTGCCTGCCGTGCCTATCCAGCTCCCTGCCTGCAGTGCTCCTGCCTGCCGTGCTCCTGCCTGCCGTGCCTATCCAGCTCCCTGCCTGCGGTGCTCCTGCCTGCCGTGCTCCTGCCTGTCGTGCCCCTGCATGTTGTGCTCCTGCCTGCCGTGCTCCTGCCTGCCGTGTCTATTCAGCTCCCTGCCTGCCGTGCTCCTGCCTGCCGTGTCTATTCAGCTCCCTGCCTGCCGTGCTCCTGCCTGCCGTGCTCCTGCCTGCCGTGCTCCTGCCTGCCGTGCTCCTGCCTGACGTGCTCCTGCCTGCCGTGCTCCTGCCTGCCGTGCTCCTGCCTGCCATGCTCCTGCCTGCCGTGCTCCTGCCTGCCGTGTCTATCCAGCTCCCTGCCGTGCTCCTGCCTGCCGTGCTCCTGCCTGCCGTGCCCCTGCCTGCCATGTTCCTGCCTGTCGTGTCTATTCAGCTCCCTGCCTACCGTGCTCCTGCCTGCTGTGCTCCTGCCTGCCGTGCTCCTGCCTGCCGTGCCCCTGCCTGCCGTGTCTATTCAGCTCCCTGCCTGTCGTGCTCCTGCCTGCCGTGCTCCTGCCTGCCGTGCCCCTGCCTGCCGTGTCTATTCAGCTCCCTGCCTGTCGTGCTCCTGCCTGCCGTGCTCCTGCCTGCCGTGCTCCTGCCTGCCGTGCCCCTGCCTGCCGTGTCTATTCAGCTCCTGCCTGCCGTGCTCCTGCCTATCGTGTCTATCCAGCTCCCTGCTGTGCTCCTGCCTGCCGTGCTCCTGCCTGCCGTGCTCCTGCCTGCCGTGCTCCTGCCTGCCGTGCTCCTGCCTGCCGTGTCTATCCAGCTCCCTGCCTGCAGTGCTCCTGCCTGCCGTGCTCCTGCCTGCCGTGCTCCAACCTGCCGTGTCTATTCAGCTCTTGCCTGCCGTGCTCCTGCCTGCCGTGCTCCTGCCTATCGTGCTCCTGCCTGCCGTGCTCCTGCCTGCCGTGTGTGGTAGTATGCATTAGGGGTCATGTGGGACTGTGAAGCCGTGATGTCATTGGCTGACAGATCCCGGGTCCTGGTTGGACGTTGACCTCTAGCTCCGCCCTGAAGGCGGAGTATAAGTACCTGGAGCCCTCCCCCGCAGGTAGTCTACTACTGAACTGCGGGGGAACAGTCACGCTTAATAAAGCCTCATCGACTTCACTCTATTCGTCTCTCGGAGTCTTTGTGCGCTACAATTTATTAAGCGTGACTAAAGGACTATGGAGCTCAGGATCATCCCGGAATGCCTGAGGATCAGCCCCCACGCAGTGAGCGCGGCAGCAGCTTTCAAGCACTGGCAGACTTGTTTTGAGGCCTACCTCAGAACGGCCCCCGGCCGGGTCACAGAAGACCAAAAACTACAGGTCCTGCACTCGAGGTTAAGCACGGGGATTTTCTCTCTCATCGAAGACGCAGAGGATTTCCAGACGGCGTTCGCAGCACTGAAAAGTCTCCATGTCCGCCCAGTAAACCAGATCTACGCTCACTATCAACTCGCAACGAGACGGCAAAGTCCCGGAGAATCGATGGACGAGTTCTACGCCGCGCTACTAATTTTGGGACGAGCCTGCAGCTGCCCGTCGGTGAACGCAAATGAACACACGGACATGTTAATGCGCGATGCTTTTGTGGCAGGTATGAACTCCTCCCAAATCCGCCAAAGACTTCTAGAAAAAGAGTCGCTAGGACTCTGAGGCACGGGCCCTAGCAGCCTCCCTAGACGTGGCCGTGTGAAATACCCACGCCTACGGCCCCGACCGCGCGGCAGCCCATTGGGCTCCGTACGTACCCGTCGCGACAAACCCACCCCACCCCCCCGGATACCCCACAGGCTTGCGCGGTCCAAACGCCAAGTCGCACCGGAGGCGCCCGCTGCTATTTCTGCGGCCAGGCGAAACACCCCCGACAGCGCTGCCCGGCCCACGCAGCGACCTGTAAGAGCTGCGGGAAAAAGGGCCATTTCGCGGCTGTGTGCCGGTCCCGCGAGGTCCCCGCTGTCCCGGGAGAACAGGGTGCCCTGCACGCCGCTTACGCTCCCCAACCCCCCCCTCCCCCGCCCCATGTACGACCCGCAGGCGCAGCCACTCTGGGTCCCGACCACCGCAGTCCCAGGAGAACAGGGAGCCCTGCACGCCGCTTACGCTCCCCAACCCCCCCCCCCGCCCCATATATGACCCGCCGGCGCTACCACTTTGGGTCCCGACCACCGCTCTCCCCGGAGGAGAGGGAGTTCTGCGCGTCTCTAACGCCCCCCAAACCCCCCCCCCCCGCCCCATGTATGACCCGCCGGCGCTACCAATTTGGGTCCCGACCGCCGCTGTCCCCGGAGAAGAGGGAGCCCCGCGTGTTCCTAACGCTCCCCAACCCCCCCAGCGCCCCATGTGCGACCCGCAGACGCCGCCATTTTGGGTCCCGGCCACCACGAGGGGAGGAAGGGCGCCGCCATCTTGGACCACCCCAGACCTGTACGACGCATGGGGGCGGCCATTTTGTCCACCCCCGCCGCCATCTTGTGACCCCCCAGCCATGTGCGATGCATGGGGGCGGCCATTTTGTTCACCCCCGACGCCATCTTGGACGGCAACAACGGACCCCAGTATCGACGGCTCCACGGGGTTCGAAGAAGACGCTCAACTACTACATCCACGTCTCGCTTCAATGACGCTGGACCAAGCTCGGCCCCGGACACTCCAGACGACGACGACAACGGTGCTGATAAACGGGCACGAGACACCATGCCTAGTCGACTCCGGGAGTACGGAGAGCTTTATCCACCCCGACACGGTAAGACGCTGTTTTTTGACCACCCATCCCAGCGCACAAAAGATTTCCCTAGCTGCAGGATCCCACTCCGTACAGATCAAAGGCTTCTGCATAGTTACCCTAACGGTGCAGGGGAGGGAGTTCAAAAACTACAGGCTCTCCGTCCTTCCCCAACTCTGCGCGCCCACATTACTGGGATTAGACTTCCAGTGCAATCTACAGAGCCTAACCTTCAAATTCGGCGGCCCAATACCCCCACTCACTATCTGCGGCCTCGCTACCCTCAAGGTGCAACCCCCGTCCTTGTTTGCAAACCTCACCCCGGATTTCAAACCCGTCGCCACTAGGAGCAGACGGTACAGCGCCCAGGACCGGACCTTCATTCGGTCCGAAGTCCAGCGGCTACTAAAGGAAGGCATAATCCAGGCCAGCAATAGTCCCTGGAGAGCGCAGGTGGTAGTAGTAAAGACAGGGGAGAAGCAAAGGATGGTCATAGACTATAGTCAGACCATCAACAGGTACACACAGCTAGACGCGTACCCTCTCCCCCGCATATCCGACATGGTCAATCGGATTGCCCAATATAAGGTCTTCTCCACCGTGGACTTCAAGTCCGCCTACCATCAGCTCCCCATCCGCCCAAGTGACCGCAAGTACACAGCCTTCGAGGCAGACGGGCGATTATACCATTTCCTAAGGGTCCCATTTGGCGTCACAAACGGGGTCTCGGTCTTCCAACGAGAGATGGACCGAATGGTTGATCAACACGGGTTGCGGGCCACGTTCCCGTATCTCGACAATGTAACCATCTGCGGCCACGATCAGCAGGACCACGACGCCAACCTCCAGAAATTCCTCCAGACCGCTAAAGCCTTGAACCTCACGTACAACGAGGACAAGTGCGTTTTTAGCACCGACCGGCTAGCCATTCTGGGCTACGTAGTGCGCAATGGGATAATAGGCCCCGACCCCGAACGTATGCGCGCCCTCATGGAATTTCCCCTCCCGCACTGCCCAAAAGCCCTGAAACGCTGCTTGGGGTTCTTTTCGTACTACGCCCAGTGGGTCCCCCAGTACGCAGAGAAGGCCCGCCCCCTAATACAGACCACGACCTTCCCTCTGTCGACAGAGGCTTGCCAGGCCTTCAGCCGCATCAAAGCGGATATCGCAAAGGCCACGATGCGCGCCATCGACGAGTCTCTCCCCTTCCAGGTCGAGAGCGACGCCTCCGACGTAGCTCTAGCGGCCACCCTTAACCAAGCGGGCAGACCCGTGGCCTTTTTCTCCCGAACCCTCCACGCCTCAGAAATCCGCCACTCCTCAGTGGAAAAGGAAGCCCAAGCCATAGTGGAAGCTGTGCGACATTGGAGGCATTACCTGGCCGGCAGGAGATTCACTCTCCTCACGGACCAATGGTCGGTAGCCTTCATGTTCGATAATGCACAGCGGGGCAAGATCAAAAACGACAAGATCTTAAGGTGGAGGATCGAGCTCTCCACCTTCAACTATGAGATTTTGTATCGTCCCGGAAAGCTGAACGAGCCGTCCGATGCCCTATCCCGCGGCACATGTGCCAACGCACAAATTAACCGCCTCCAAACCCTCCACGAGGACCTCTGCCACCCGGGGGTCACTCGGTTCTACCACTTCATCAAGTCCCGCAACCTCCCATACTCCTTAGAGGAGGTCCGTACAGTCACAAGGAACTGCCACATCTGCGCAGAATGCAAACCGCATTTTTTCAGGCCGGATGGTGCGCACCTCATTAAGGCTTCCCGTCCCTTTGAACGCGTGTCTATGCAGCTCCCTGCCTGCCGTGCTCCTGCCTGCCGTGCTCCTGCCTGCCGTGCTCCTGCCTGCCGTGTCTATCCAGCTCCCTGCCGTGCTCCTGCCTGCCGTGCTCCTGCCTGCCGTGCTCCTGCCTGCCGTGCTCCTGCCTGCCGTGTCTATCCAGCTCCCTGCCTGCCGTGCTCCTGCCTGCCGTGCTCCTGCCTGCCGTGTCTATCCAGCTCCCTGCCTGCCGTGCTCCTGCCTGCCGTGCTCCTGCCTGTCGTGCCTATCCAGCTCCCTGCCGTGCTCCTGTCCGCCGTGTCTGTTCAGCTCCCTGCCTGCGGTGTCCTGCCTGCCGTGCTCCTGCCTGCCGTGCTCCTGCCTGCCGTGCTCCTGCCTGCCGTGCTCCTGCCTGCCGTGCTCCTGCCTGCCGTGCTGCTGCCTGCCGTGCTCCTGCCTGCCGTGCTCCTGCCTGCCGTGCTCCTGCCTGTCGTGTCTATCCAGCTCCCTGCATGACGTGCTCCTGCCTGCCGTGCTCCTGCCTGCCGTGTCTATCCAGCTCCCTGCCTGCCGTGCTCCTGCCTGCCGTGCTCCTGCCTGCCGTGCTCCTGCCTGCCGTGCTCCTGCCTGCCGTGTCTATCCAGCTCCCTGCCTGCCGTGCTCCTGCCTGCCGTGCTCCTGCCTGCCATGCTCCTGCCTGCCGTATCTATCCAGCTCCCTGCCGTGCTCCTGCCTGTCGTGCTCCTGCCTGTCGTGTCTATTCAGCTCCCTGCCGTGCCCCTGCCTGCCGTGCTCCTGCCTGCCATGCTCCTGCCTGCCGTGCTCCTGCCTGCCGTGCTCCTGCCTGCCGTGTCTATCCAGCTCCCTGCCTGCCGTATCTATCCAGCTTGCCGTTGCTGAGTACTGCACATTTACTATTGTAGACTTGCTCCAGCGGACAATGATCACTCTGTTATGAAGTTCCACCCACAGGTTCACACCATAAATAAATCCAAATTGCTATTCCTCGATGGATTGAAAAAACTGAGATGATTGCAGCGAACAGAGGAGGCACAACAGGCCGGGGTGAGTTAATGTATTCACAGAGTCTTCGAGGTGTACAGCATGGAAACGGGCCCCTCGGTCCAGCTTGTCCACGCCGCCCAGTTTTAACCACTAAGCTAGTCCCAATTGCCCACATTTGGCCCAGATCCCTCTATATCCATCTTTTTTATTCCAAATTTAGAGTACCCAATTAATTTTTTCCAATTAAAGGGGCAATTTAGCGTGGCTAATCCACCTACCCTGCACATCTTTGGGTTGTGGGGGCGAAACCCACGCAGACACGGGGAGAATGTGCAAACTCCACAGTGACCCAGAGCCGGGATCGAACTGGGGACCTCGGCACCGTGAGGCAGCAGTGCTAACTACTGAAAATGAAATGAAAATCGCTTATTGTCACAAGTAGGCTTCAAGTGAAGTTACTGTGAAAAGCCCCTAGTCGCCACATTCTGGCACCTGTTCGGGGAGGCTGGTACGGGAATTGAACTGTGCTGCCGGCCTGCCTTGGTCTGCTTTCAAAGCCAGCAATTTAGCCCTGTGCTAAACCAGCCCCTCGCCACTGTGCTGCCCTAGTCTCTATATCCATCTTACTCATATACCTGTCCAAATGCTTTTTAAAAGACAAAATTGTACCCGCCTCTACTACTGCCTCTGGCCCGCGTTCATTAACAGAGGGATTGAATTTAAGAGCCGTGAGGTGATGATGCAGCTGTACAAAACTTTGGTAAGGCCACATTTGGAGTACTGTGTACAGTTCTGGTCACCTCAATTTAGGAAGGATGTGGAAGCTTTGGAAAAGGTGCAAAGAAGATTTACCAGGATGTTGCCTGGAATGGAGAGTAGGTCTTACGAGGAAAGGTTGAGAGTTCCAGGCACTCACCACCCTCTGTGTGAAATAATTGCCCCTCTCACCTTAAATTGCCCCTATCTCTCCCCTCTCACCTTAAACCTGTGCCCTCTAGTTTTAGACTCCCCTCCCTTTGGGAAAAGATGTTGACTATTCAGACTGTCGAACGCCATTAGATTATTTACCTGAGGCAGTGTAGCTACACTCTGTTTCCTATTCCCAGAGATGACATGTGGGAATACAAACTTGTAATCCTTCAGTTCTTCAAGTAGGTTTTCCTGATAAAAGTGAGAACCTGTGTGAAATACAAGGGAAGAGTTAATGGCATTTCAATAAAGATCAGTTTACAGTACATGTAGCTTAAATACATCACAAACTGCAACACGGCGCTAATGCTCAGAATGCTCCAACCCCGTCTATTGCTGCAGGGCACATGGATTCAAATCCCATCACTGCAGCTGGTGGGATTTAAATACAATTACATCGGGCACGGTCTAACTGTAAAAAAAGTCTGTTCTGGCCTTTTAGTGCTGGGAACTTTCAGCCTCGGCGGGGACGTCCGGCTGAGGCCACACTCGGTCTTATTCTCTGCACTGAGGACCTCCCCTCACCAGCGCAGGAAGAGGTCGCGATGCCGTTTTTAAATGGCACCCCGACCTCTTGAGCCCCCAAACTTGACTCCCAGATCCCCCCGACTCACCTGTAGGGAGGTCCTCGAGCCATCCCCTGCACCCCATCTCCAACAGCAGAGCACCCCTGGGCCGGAGGTGCCAGGGTGGCACTCAGCGGGTGTTGCCAGGGTATCAGCGGTGGCAGGATACCACCCTGCCCAGAAGGCAACCACCCGCCGGCCTCCGATCGCCTGGGAGAACCCAGTGCTATTCCGCCTGCGCTCCGTTTGTGAAGACCAGTGCTGAACAACCTGGGGTCGCCAAGGCGACGGGCTTCAATTCCCAAAGCCTTGGGTAGATCCAGCGACTCCATAGTAAAGTCAGACCAGTTGCTCATTTAATATGCAAATATGCCAAATACTGATCCCGCCCACAAATCATGACATCTCGCGAGTTCCCTTTGGATCTCATGAGGGGTAACGGGCCGGGTAAATCTCACGAGAGGCCTTTGGCGAAATTTACTGGCTGATATGCGGAATACAGGGTTAACGGTAGAGTTCTTGGCAATGTAGAGGAGCAGAGAGATCTTGGGGTCTATGTTCATACATCTTTGAAAGTTGCCACTCAAGTAGAGCTGTGAAGAAGGCCTATGGTGTGCTCGCGTTCAGTAACAGAGGGATTGAATTTAAGAGCCGTGAGGTGATGATGCAGCTGTACAAAACTTTGGTAAGGCCACATTTGGAGTACTGTGTACAGTTCTGGTCACCTCATTTTAGGAAGGATGTGGAAGCTTTGGAAAAGGTGCAAAGAAGATTTACCAGGATGTTGCCTGGAATGGAGGGTAGGTCTTACGAGGAAAGGTTGAGGGTGCTAGGCCTTTTCACATTAGAACGGAGAAGGATGAGGGGCGACTTGATAGAGGTTTATAAGGTGATCAGGGGAATAGATAGAGTAGACAGTCAGAGACTTTTTCCCCGGGTGGAACAAACCATTACAAGGGGACATAAATTTAAGGTGGAAGATATAGGAGGGATATCAGAGGTAGGTTCTTTACCCAGAGAGTAGTGGGGGCATGGAATGCACTGCCTGTGGAAGTAGTTGAGTCGGAAACATTAGGGACCTTCAAGCAGCTATTGGATAGGTACATGGATTACGGTAAAATGATATAGTGTAGATTTATTTGTTCTCAAGGGCAGCACGGTAGCATTGTGGATAGCACAATTGCTTCGCAGCTCCAGGGTCCCAGGTTCGATTCCGGCTTGGGTCACTGTCTGTGCGGAGTCTGCACATCCTCCCCGTGTCTGCGTGGGTTTCCTCCGGGTGCTCCGGTTTCCTCCCACAGTCCAAAGATGTGCGGGTTAGGTGAATTGGCCGTGATAAATTGCCCTTAATGTCCAAATTGCCCTTGGTGTTGGGCGGAGGTGTTGAGTTTGGGTAGGGTGCTCTTTCCAAGAGCTGGTGCAGACTCAAAGGGCCGAATGGCCTCCTTCTGCACTGTAAATTCAATGGTAATCTATGATTAATCTAGGACAAAGGTTCGGTACAACATCGTGGGCCGAAGGGCCTGTTCTGTGCTGTATTTTTTCTATGTCCTATATGCCATCAATCAAGATGGAGAACGCAGAGTGAATTAACTGTGGCTTTAATTGACTTACAACGAAACTGTCAGCGTGCCCCAGAATGAGGCGGTGAGAGAGGTCGCAGCTTATATACCCAGGCCCCGGGGGGAGGAGCCACGGGCAGAGCCAAAACCGTACAACATGTCATACAGTGGCAATACTGTACAACACGTAATACTGTGGCAGCACAATACAACACAGTGGTTTCACCAGACGGGCGGCATTGTGCCCCAAGTCGGGCGTGGCCGTTAGATACTGCCCTAAATCTGGGATTGAAAGCTAGTCAGTGATGTACCATCAATGACGACAGACGAGAGTCGGAAGAGTAAACTGTGGCTTTAATCAGCTAAAAGACACCTGCTGGCAGCCGGTCCCAGAATGAGGGCAGGGCTGGGGGTCAGCCACCTTTATACTGGAGCCCGAGGGGCGGAGCCACAGCCGGTCCCAGAATGAGGGCAGGGCTGGGGGTCAGCCACCTTTATACTGGAGCCCGAGGGGCGGAGCCAGCAGGGACAAACCCAGACATGTAACAAACAGTAAGAACAGTAAGTACAATACAATAGTGGTTCACCATAGTCTTCAGTAAAGGTGACCGTGAAATGCAAGGGCAATTTAACGGTATTTCAACACTCATAGCCAAGTACGTTTTCAAAATGTGATGTGAGTTTCTGTCATCCTTGATATTTTCACCCTGTCCTCTCAAATATTTGGAAAATATTCCACGATACCATTTCAAAGAAGTTAATCTTTTTTAATATGTATTAATTACTAGCAGCACGGTAGCATTGTGGATAGCACAATTGCTTCACAGCTCCAGGGTCCCAGGTTCGATTCCCGGCTTGGGTCACTGTCGGTGTGGAGTCTGCACGTTCTCCCCGTGTCTGCGTGGGTTTCCTCCGGGTGCTCCGGTTTCCTCCCACAGTCCAAAGATGTGCAGGTTAGGTGGATTGGCCGTGATAAATTGCCCTTAGTGTCCAAAATTGCCCTTAGTGTTGGGTGGGGTTACTGGGTTATGGGGATAGGGGGGGAGGTGTTGACCTTGGGTAGGGTGCTCTTTGCAGGAGCCGGGGTAGACTCGATGGGCCGAATGGCCTCCTTCTGCTCTGTAACTTCTATGACTTCAAAGGTTATGGGTTGCATCCCCTCCTCTGAATAAGAAGTTGTAGGTTCTATCCTACAGCACGGTTGCATAGTGGTTAGCACTGTTGCTTCACAGCTCCAGGGTCCCAGGTTCGATTCCGGCTTGGGTCGCTGTCTGTGTGGAGTCTGCACGTTCTCCCCGTGTCTGCGTGGGTTTCCTCCGGGTGCTCCGGTTTCCTCCCACAGTCCAAAGATGTGCAGGTTAGGTGGATTGGTCATGCTAAATTGTGCTTAGGTTATGTGGGGTTACTGGTTTACTGGGATAGGGAGAGGTGTGGGCTTAAGTGTGGTGCTCTTTCCAAGAGCTGGTGCAGACTCGATGGGCCGAATGGCCTCCTCCTGCACTGTAAATTCTATGATCCCACAGAATCACAGAAAAATACAGTGAAAAAAAGGCCCTTCAGCCCAACATGTCATCACCGCTGCCTGACAGGCACCTGACCTGTCAATCCTAATCCCATTCCCAGCACTCGGCCCATAGCTTGGAATGGTAACACGTGCCAAGTGCTCATCCAGGATGTAAGGCCACCCGCTTCTCCCACCCTCCCAGGCCGTGCGTTCCAGACCCTCACCACCCTCCCAGGCAGCGCGTTCCAGACCCTCACCCCCCTCCCGGGCAGCGCGTTCCAGACCCTCACCCCCCTCCCGGGCAGCGCGTTCCAGACCCTCACCACCCTCCCAGGCAGCGTGTTCCAGACCCTCACCCCCCTCCCGGGCAGCGCGTTCCAGACCCTATCCACCCTCCCAGGCAGTGCGTTCCAGACCCTCACCCCCCTCCCAGTCAGTGCGTTCCAGACCCTCACCCCCCTCCCGGGCAGCGCGTTCCAGACCCTCACCCCCCTCCCAGGCCGTGCGTTCCAGACCCTCACCCCCCTCCCAGGCCGTGCGTTCCAGACCCTCACCACCCTCCCAGGCAGCATGTTCCAGACCCTCACCACCCTCCCAGGCAGTGCGTTCCAGACCCTCACCCCCCTCCAAGGCAGCGCGTTCCAGACCCTCACCACCCTCCCAGGCCGTGCGTTCCAGACCCTCACCACCCTCCCAGACAGTGCGTTCCAGACCCTCACCCCCCTCCCAGGCCGTGCGTTCCAGACCCTCACCCCACTCCCAGGCCGTGCGTTCCAGACCCTCACCCCCCTCCCGGGCAGCGCGTTCCAGACCCTCACCACCCTCCCAGGCAGCGTGTTCCAGACCCTCACCCCCCTCCCGGGCAGCGCGTTCCAGACCTTCACCCCCCTCCCAGTCAGTGCGTTCCAGACCCTCACCCCCCTCCCGGGCAGCGCGTTCCAGACCCTCACCCCCCTCCCAGGCCGTGCGTTCCAGACCCTCACCCCCCTCCCAGGCCGTGCGTTCCAGACCCTCACCACCCTCCCAGGCAGCGCGTTCCAGACCCTCACCACCCTCCCAGGCAGTGCGTTCCAGACCCTCACCCCCCTCCCAGGCAGCGCGTTCCAGACCCTCACCACCCTCCCAGGCAGCGCGTTCCAGACCCTCACCACCCTCCCAGGCCGTGCGTTCCAGACCCTCACCACCCTCCCAGGCAGTGCGTTCCAGACCCTCACCACCCTCCCAGGCAGCGCGTTCCAGACCCTCACCCCCCTCCCAGGCAGTGCGTTCCAGACCCTCACCACCCTCCCAGGCAGTGCGTTCCAGACCCTCACCCCTCTCCCAGACAGCGTGTTCCAGACCCTCACCACCCTCCCAGGCAGCGCGTTCCAGACCCTCACCACCCTCCCAGGCAGTGCGTTCCAGACCCTCACCACCCTCCCAGGCCGTGCGTTCCAGACCCTCACCACCCTCCCAGGCAGCGTGTTCCAGACCCTCACCACCCTCCCAGACAGTGCAATCCAGACCCTCACCACCCTCCCAGGCCGTGCGTTCCAGACCCTCACCACCCTCCCAGACAGTGCAATCCAGACCCTCACCACCCTCCCAGGCCGTGCGTTCCAGACCCTCACCCCCCTCCCAGGCCGTGCGTTCCAGACCCTCACCACCCTCCCAGACAGTGCGTTCCAGACCCTCACCACCCTCCCAGGCCGTGCGTTCCAGACCCTCACCCCCCTCCCAGGCAGCGCGTTCCAGACCCTCACCACCCTCCCAGGCAGTGCGTTCCAGACCCTCACCACCCTCCCAGGTCGTGCGTTCCAGACCCTCACCACCCTCCCAGGCAGCGCGTTCCAGACCCTCACCACCCTCCCAGGCAGTGCGTTCCAGACCCTCACCACCCTCCCAGGCCGTGCGTTCCAGACCCTCACCACCCTCCCAGGCAGCGCGTTCCAGACCCTCACCACCCTCCCAGGCAGTGCGTTCCAGACCCTCACCACCCTCCCAGACAGTGCATTCCACACCCTCACCACCCTCCCAGGCAGCGCGTTCCAGACCCTCACCACCCTCCCAGGCCGTGCGTTCCAGACCCTCACCACCCTCCCAGGCAGTGCGTTCCAGGCCCTCACCACCCTCCCAGGCAGCACGTTTCAGACCCTCACCACCCTCCCAGGCAGTGCGTTCCAGACCCTCACCACCCTCCCAGGCAGCGCGTTCCAGACCCTCACCCCCCTCCCAGGCAGCACGTTTCAGACCCTCACCACCCTCCCAGGCAGTGCGTTCCAGACCCTCACCACCCTCCCAGGCCGTGCGTTCCAGACCCTCACCACCCTCCCAGGCAGCGCGTTCCAGACCCTCACCCCCCTCCCGGGCCGTGCGTTCCAGACCCTCACCACCCTCCCAGGCCGTGCGTTCCAGACCCTCACCAGCCTCCCAGGCCGTGCGTTCCAGACCCTCACCACCCTCCCAGGCCGTGCGTTCCAGACCCTCACCACCCTCCCAGACAGTGCGTTCCAGACCCTCACCAGCCTCCCAGGCCGTGCGTTCCAGACCCTCACCACCCTCCCGGGCCGTGCGTTCCAGACCCTCACCACCCTCCCAGGCAGTGCGTTCCAGACCCTCACCACCCTCCCAGGCCGTGCGTTCCAGACCCTCACCCCTCTCCCGGGCAGTGCGTTCCAGACCCTCACCACCCTCCCAGGCCGTGCGTTCCAGACCCTCACCACCCTCCCAGGCCGTGCGTTCCAGACCCTCACCCCTCTCCCGGGCAGTGCGTTCCAGACCCTCACCACCCTCCCAGGCCGTGCGTTCCAGACCCTCACCCCCCCTCCCAGGCCGCGCGTTCCAGACCCTCACCACCCTCCCAGGCAGCGCGTTCCAGACCCTCACCACCCTCCCAGGCAGTGCGTTCCAGACCCTCACCACCCTCCCAGGCAGCGCGTTCCAGACCCTCACCACCCTCTGGGTAAAATGGTTTCCCCTCAACTCCCCCCAAAACCTCCCACCCCTCACCTTGATCTTGTGTCCCCCTCGTAACTGACCCTTCAACTGAGGGGAACAGCTGTTCCCTATCCACCCTGTCCATGTCCCTCATAACCTTGTCCACCTCGATCAGGTCGCCCCTCAGTCTTCTCTGCTCCAATGGAAACAACCCAAGTCTATCCAACCTCTCTTCATAACTAAAATGTTCCACCGCAGCAACATCCTGGTGAATCTCCTCTGCACCCCCTCCAGTCCAATCACATCCTTCCTATAATGTGGCGACCAGAACTGCACACAGTGCTCCAGCTGTGGCCTCACCAATGTTCTCCACAACTCCAAGATGACCTCCCTGCTTTTATAATCTGTGCCCCGACTGATAAAGGCGAGTGCTCCATATGCCTTTTTCACCACCCCATTAACCTGCCCTTCTGCCTTCGGAGATTTAGGGACAAACACGCTGAGGTCCCTTTGTTCCTCAGGATTTCCCAATGAGGTGCCATTCATTGAATATTTCCTCGTCAAATTTCTCCCGAAGTGTATCACCTCACACTTTTCAGGGTTAAATTCTATCTGCCGCTTATCTGCCCATTTACCATCATGTCTGTTTCTTCCTGTAGACCAAGACACTCAACCTCACTGTTACCCACCCGGCCAATCTTTGTGTCATCCACAAACTTACTGACCCTACCCCCCACATCGTCATCTCAGCCATTTCTATAAATGATGAATAATAGGGGCCGCAGCACAGATCCCTGTGATACGTCACAGGACACCGGCTACCGGGCACTAAAGCAGCCGTCTGTCATCATGAAAAAAATGAAAATCGCTTATGGTCACAAGTAGTCTTCAGATGAAGTTACTGTGAAAAGCCCCTAGTCGCCACATTCCGGCACCTGTTCATCCTCTGTTTCCTACAGCTCAGCCAGCTTTGAATCCACCTTATCAAGTTACCCTGTAGCCCATATGCATTTGCCTTCTTTATAAGTCTCCCATGTGGAACCTTCTCAAATGTTTTGCTGAAATCCAGGTAAACTACATCAACTGCACTACCCTCATCTGCACACCTGGTCACATGCTCAAAAGGTTCAATCAAATTTGTTAGGCATGACCTCCCTGTGACAAAGCCACACTGACTATTCCTGATCAAACCTTGCCTCTCCAAGTGGAGATAGATTCTCTTCTTCAAAGCTCATCAATTAACTTTGTCACTTTCTCAAAGAATTCTATTAGGTTTGTAAGACATGACTTTCCCTGCACAACCATGCTGCCTATCACTGATAAGTCTATTTTCTTCCAAATGTGAATAGATCCTATCCCTCAGTATCTTCTCCAATAGTTTGCCTACCACTGACGTCAAGCTCACAGGTCTATAATTCCCTGGATTATCCCTGATACCCTTCTTGAACAAAGGGACAACATTAGCAATTCTCCAGTCCTCCGGGACCTCACCGGTGCTCAAGAAAGTTGCAAAGATATCTGTTAAGGCCCCAGCTATTTCGTCCCTCACTTCCCTCAGTAACCTGAGATAGATCCAGCAGAGGGCAGTAGAGCGGAGCTGCTGATTGGCTGGTGTGGGGAAATTTGCATACGTCCGTTGTGGTCACCCTAACTTGAAGGTGGTTTGCAGAGGAGCTGTTGTCAAGTTTCTTTTATTTCCCCTCAGGTGTTATCGTGCGGGGCGCAGAGGTTGCTGAGTCAGTGCTTGCTGAGGAGGGGAGTGAAAAACAGGTAAGTTCTTTCTATCTTTTTCTTTTTTTATCTAGAGGGGATGGCAGGGAAGGGAGTGCAATGTTACTCCTGCAGAATGTTTGAGGTGAGGGACGCCATCAGTGTCCCTGCTGATTTCATTTGTGGGAAGTGCACCCATCTCCAGCTCCTCAGAAACCGCGTTAGGGAACTGGAGCTGGAGCTGGATGAACTTCAAATCATTCGGGAGGCAGAGGTGGTCATAGATAGAAGCTTCAGGGATGTAGTTACTCCGAAGAATAAAGATAGATGGATGACGGTGAGAGGGGCAGGGAGGAAGCAGTCAGTACAGGGATCCCCTGTGGTCATTCCCCTTAGTAACAAGTATATCGCTATGGATACTGTTGGCGGGGACGACTTACCAGGGGTATGCCATGGAGTACAGGTCTCTGGCACAGAGTCTGTCCCTGTTGCTCAGAAGGGAAGGGGGGAGAGGAGCAGAGCATTAGTCATCGGAGACTCCACAGTTAGGGGGATAAATAGGAGATTCTGTGGGAATGAGAGAAACTCGCGGTTGGTGAGTTGCCTCCCAGGTGCCAGGGTGCGTGATGTCTTGGATCATGTTTTCGGAATCCTTCAGGGGGAGGGGGAGCAGCCCCAAGTCGTGGTCCACATAGGTACCAACAACATAGGTAGGAAAAGGGATAGTGATGTAAGGGAGGAATTCAGGGAGCTAGGGTGGAAACTTAGATCTAGGACAAACAGAGTTATTATTTCTGGGTTGTTACCCCGTGCCACGTGATAGCGAGACGAGGAATAGGGAGAGAGAGGAGTTGAACACGTGGCTACAGGGATGGTGCAGGAGGGAGGGTTTCAGATTTCTGGATAATTGGGGCTCATTCTGGGGTCGGTGGGACCTCTACAAACGGGATGGTCTACACCTGGACCAGAGGGGTACCAATATCCTGGAGGGGAAATTTGCTAATGTCTTCGGGAGGGTTTAAACTAGTTCAGCAGGGGCTTGGGAACCTGAATTGTAGCTCCAGTATACAGGAGGTTGAGAGTAGTGAGGTCATGAGTAAGGTTTCAAAGTTGCAGGAGTGTACCGGCAGGCAGGAAGGTGGTTTAAAGTGTGTCTTCTTCAATGCCAGGAGCATCCGGAATAAGGTGGGTGAACTTGCAGCATGGGTTGGTACCTGGGACTTCGATGTTGTGGCCATTTCGGAGATATGGATAGAGCAGGGACAGGAATGGTTGTTGCAGGTGCCAGGGTTTAGATATTTCAGTAAGCTCAGGGAAGGTGGTAAAAGAGGGGGAGGGGTGACATTGTGAGTCAAGGACAGTATTACGGTGGCAGAAAGGATGATTGATGAGGACTCGTCTACTGAGGTAGTATGGGCTGAGGTTAGAAACAGGAAAGGAGAGGTCACCCTGTTAGGAGTTTTCTACAGGCCTCCGAAAAATTCCAGAGATGTAGAGGAAAGGATTGCAAAGATGATTCTGGTTAGGAGCGAAAGCAACAGAGTAGTTGTTATGGGGGACTTTCCAAATATTGACTGGAAACGCTATAGTTCGAGTACTTTAGATGGGTCCGTTTTTGTCCAATGTGTGCAGGAAGGTTTCCTGACACAGTATGTAGATAGGCCAATGAGAGGCGAGGCCATATTGGATTTGGTACTGGGTAATGAACCAGGACAGGTGTTAGATTTGGAGGTAGGTGAGCACTTTGGTGATAGTGACCACAATTCGATTACGTTTACTTTAGTGATGGAAAGGGAGAGGCAAATACCGCAGGGCAAGAGTTATATCTGGGGGAAAGGCAAACATGATGCAATGAGGCAAGACGTAGGATGCATAGGGTGGAGAGGAAAACTGCAGGGGATGGGCACAATCGAAATGTGGAGCTTGTTCAAGGAACAGCTACTGCGTTTTCTTGATAAGTATGTACCTGTCAGGCAGGGAGGAAGTGGTCGAGCAAGGGAACTGTGGTTTACGAAAGCAGTCGTAACACTTGTCAAAAGGAAGAAGGAGGCTTATGTAAAGATGAGACATGAAGGTTCAGTTAGGGCACTCCAGAGTTAAAGGTTAGCTAGGAAGGACCTAGAGAGAGAGCTAAGAAGAGCCAGAAGGGGACATGAGAAGTCTTTGGAAGGTAGGATCAAGGGTAACACTAAAGCTTTCTATAGATATGTGAGGAATAAAAGAATGACTATGGTAAGAGTAGGGCCAGTCAAGGACAGTAGCGGGAAGTTGTGCGTGGAGTCCGAGGAGATAGGAGAGGTGCTAAATGAATATTTTTCGTCAGTATTCACACAGGAAAAAGACAATGTTGTCGAGGAGAATACTGAGATTCAGGCTATTACACTAGAAGGGCTTGAGATTCATAAGGAGGAGGGGCTAGCATTTCTGGAAAGTGTGAAAATAGGTAAGTACCCTGGGCTGGATGGGATTTATCCTAGGATTCTCTAGGAAGCTAGGGAGGAGATTGCTGAGCCTTTGGCTTTGATCTTTAAGTCATCTTTATCTACAGGAATAGTGCCAAAAGACTGGAGGATAGCATATGTTGTCCCCTGGTTCAAGAAGGGGAGTAGAGACAACCCTGGTAACTATAGACCAGTGAGCCTTACTTCTGTTGTGGGCAAAATCTTGGAAAGGTTTATAAAAGATAGGATGTATACTCATCTGGAAAGGGATAATTTGATTAGAGATAGTCAACACGATTTTGTGAAGGGTAGGTCGTGCCTCACAGACCTTATAGAGTTCTTTGAGAAGGTGACCAAACAGGTGGATGAGGGTAAAGCAGTTGATGTGGTGTATATGGATTTCAGTAAAGCGTTTGATAAGGTTCCTGGCGGTAGGCTACTGCAGAAAATACGGAGGCATGGGTTTCAGGGTGATTTAGCAGTTTGGATCAGAAATTGGCTATCTGGAAGAAGACAAAGGGTGGTGGTTGATGGGAAATTTTCAGACTGGAGTCCAGTTACTAGTGGTGTACCACAAGGGTCTGTTTTGGGGCCACTGCTGTTTGTCCTTTTTATAAATGACCTGGAGGAGGGCGTAGAAGGATGGGTGAGTAAATTTGCAAATGACACTAAAGTCGGTGGAGTTGTGGACAGTGCGGAAGGATCTTACAAGTTACAGAGGGACATAGATAAGCTGCAGCGCTGGGCTGAGAGGTGGCAAATGGAGTTTAATGCAGAAAAGTGTGAGGGGATTCATTTTGGAAGGAATAACAGGAAGACAGAGTACTGGGCTAATGGTAAGATTCTTGGCAGTGTGGCTGAGCAGAGAGATCTCGGTGTCCATGTACATAGATCCCTGAATGTTGCCACCCAGGTGAAGAGGGTTGTTAAGAAGGCGTACGGTGTGTTAGCTTTTATTGGTAGAGGGATTGAGTTTCGGAGCCATGAGGTCATGTTGCAGCTATACAACACTCTGGTGCGGCCGCATTTGGAGTGTTGCGTGCAATTCTGGTCGCCACATTATAGGAACGATGTGGAAGCATTGGAAAGGGTGCAGAGATTTACCAGAATGTTGCCTGGTATGGAGGGAAGATCTTATGAGGAATGGCTGAGGGACTTGAGGCTGTTTTCGTTCGAGAGAAGAAGGTTAAGAGGTGACTTAATTGAGGCATACAAGATGATCAGAGGATTGGATAGGGTGGACAGTGAGAGCCTTTTTCCTCGGATGGTGATGTCTAGCACGAGGGGACATAGCTTTAAATTGAGGGGAGATAGATATAGGACAGATGTCAGAGGTAGGTTCTTTACTCAGAGAGTAGTAAGGGTGTGGAATGCCCTGCCTGCAACAGTAGTGGACTCCCCAACACTAAGGGTATTCAAATGGTCATTGGATGGACATATGGACGATAAGGGAATAGTGTAGATGGGCTTTAGAGTGGTTTCACAGGTCGGTGCAACATCGAGGGCCGAAGGGCCTGCACTGCGCTGTAATGTTCTATGGTCTATGTTCTATGTTCTAGATCCCATCCGGACCTGGGAAGTTGTGCACCTTAATGTCTGGTGAAAGCGGCGAAGAAGCTGTTTTCGAATTTGATTGTGCGTGTTCTCAGACTTTTGTATCTCCTGCACACTGGAAGAGGTTGGAACAGTGAGTAAGCCGGGTGGGAGAGGTTCTTGATTATGGTAGTCTGGACCTGGAGATTGGTCCACTTTGAAGCCTGTCAACATCTCCAATACCTTGTCCCGCCCGATGCCAACTTGCTCAATAACATCACAGTCTTTCTCCCAGAGTTCCAGATCTACCTCCTCATTAGCTTGGGTGCAGATGTGAAATATTCATTTAACACCCTCCCAATGTTCTCTGGCTGCACCCACAGATTCCCCCCTTGGTCCCTAATGGGCCCTAATTTTTCCCTAGTTATCCTCTTCCCATTGAAATACATTTCGAATATCTTGGGATTTTCCCTGCTTTCACCGGCCAGAGCATTCTCATATCCCCTCTTTGCTCTCCTAATTGCTTTCTTAAACTCCATCCTGGACTTTCTGTCCGCCACTAATGCCTCTGTTGATTTGCTCCCCGTGTACTTACTAAAAGCCTCTCTCTTCCTTCTCATTGTATCCTGAATATCTCTGCTCATCCATGGTTCCCTGGGCTTGTTACTGCTTCCTATTACCCGATAGGGAACATGTTGGGCCTGTACCCTCCCCATTTCCTCTTGAACTGAAGCTGTGTTGTACACCTGGACTGAACCTGTGCTGTACACCTGGACTGAACATTCCAACATTGCCCTCCAACATTGAGGGCATTTAAAAGTTTATTAGATAAACATATGGATGATAATGGCATAGTGTAGGTTAGATGGCTTTTGTTTCGGTGCAACATCGTGGGCCGAAGGGCCTGTACTGCGCTGTATTGTTCTATGTTCTATGAACCTGTGCTGTACACCTGGACTGAACCTGTGCTGTACACCTGGACTGAACCTGTGCTGTACACCTGGACTGAACCTGTGCTGTACACCTGAAGATCTGCACCCTCGAACAGTGCCTGCGTTGGAATTTCTTGAGGACATTAACAGTGCGGTAGATAACGGGGGGCCAATGGATGTGGTAGATCTGGATTTCCAGAAAGTCTTTGACAAGGTGCCACACAAAAGGTTGCTGCATAAGATAAAGATGCATGGCATTAAGGGGAAAGTAGTAGCATGGATAGAGGATTGGTTAACTAACAGAAAGCAGAGAGTGGGGATAAATGGGTGTTTCTCTGGTTGGCAACCTGTAACTAGTGGGGTCCCTCAAGGATCAGTGTTGGGCCCGCAGTTGTTCACAATTTACATAGACGATTTGGAGTTGGGGACCAAGTGCAATGTGGCAAAGTTTGCAGACGACACTAAGATGAGTGGTAAAGCAAAAAGTGCAGAGGATACCGGAAGTCTGCAGAAGGATTTGGATAGGTTAGGTGAATGGGCTAGGGTCTGGCAGATGGAATTCAATGTTGCCAAGTGTGAGGCTATCCATTTTGGGAGGAATAACAGCAGAATGGATTATTATTTAAACGGTAAGATGTTAAAACATGCTGTTGTGCAGAGGGACCTGGGTGTGCTGGTGCACGAGTCGCAAAAAGTTGATGTGCAGGTGCAACAGGTGATTAAGAAGGCTAATCGAGTTTTGTCTTTCATTGCTAGAGGGATGGAGTTCAAGACTAGGGAGGTTATGCTGCTGGTGTTGGTGAGGCCACATCTGGAGTATTGTGTTCAGTTTTGGTCTCCTTACCTGAGAAAGGACATATTGGCACTGGAGGGAGTGCAGAGGAGATTCACTAGGTTGATCCCAGAGTTGAGGGGATTAGATTATGACGAGAGGTTGAGTAGACTGGGACTGTACTCATTGGAGTTTAGAAGGATGCGGGGGGATCTTATTGAGACATATAAGATTATGAAGGGAATAGATAGGATAGATGCGGGCAGGTTGTTTCCACTGGCGGGTGAAAGCAGAACTAGGGGCATAGCCTCAAAATAAGGGGAAGTAGATTTAGGACCGAGTTTAGGAGGAACTTCTTCACCCAAAGGGTTGTGAATCTCTGGAATTCCTTGCCCAGTGAAGCAGTTGAGGCTCCTTCTTTAAACATTTTTAAGAAAGAGATAGATACCTTTCTAAAGAATAAAGGGATTCGGGGATATGGTGTTCGGGCCGGAAAGTGGAGCTGAGTCCACAAATGATCAGCCACTATCTCACTGAATGGCGGAGCAGGCTCGAGGGGCCAGATGGCCTACTCCTGCTCCTAGTTCTTATGTTCTTATGTATCACTGAACAGAACTCGTGCTGTACCCTCTGCACTGTACTGACCTGAAACTAGTCAATTTCCTTGTTGCACAGCTTTCTTGTTATATGAATAAAATTACTGAGACAAAGACCATCACTATTCTGCCTCACCTGAAACAGCATCTCGTCCACGTGAAGCCGTTCCTTTAATCTTGATGTCCCATTCAGCTCCTGGTGAATGATTGTTGGCTCCAATACTGGGGACAGTTAACAATGTCACGTTTCTGACAGCATTCATATCGTCGGCCGCAGTCTCTTCATTCGCTGCTGCTGAACGATTTAAAACCTGGCACCAAATCAGAAATACCCAACACACACAACTGGCAAACATTGTGAATTATCACAGCCCTTTCCTCTCCAACTTGAAGCTTCATTAACACTATTTTCTCTGCCTGTGCTCCTCGTCAATCTCTTTTCTTCTTGAGTGTTTGTCCTTAGCACTGTCAGTCTCCCTCTGTCTCAGCTTGTTTTTAAACCTGTCACTGTGACTCATGTCAGAAATAACTTTGTAACAGCCTCAGTCTTACCCAAGAAGTCGGAGGAGGACGTGAAACATGGAATCCCTAAATGGGAGATGAGTTTGAACAAGTTGGGAGTAGTACTAAACAATGCTACTTCTACCTATAAACCCCTACAGTGGATACAGGATGTACAGCAGCATGTCTCTGCTTTCATGTGCATTATGGAGGGAGTGCTGCATTGTCAGAGTTCCCATCTTTTGGAGTGAAGATAGGTATTGAGGGGAGGACTTGCTTCTTTGAGACTGCAACCTCTCCTTCTGACACAACTGCAATTCCAAGCCATTTATCGGGTCAGGATTACTGAGAGCTGGACATTTGGGGGAGTTAAATGAATTGCTGCTGCCAAGTGTGGAAAATGGAGTGGAGCAGTGACAGAACAAAACTCGACTGAGAGCCGAACTGGCTAAAGACCAGAAAGAGATTTTATTGCACCAGTGAAAGATGGTGGATTAATTTTAATTAATTCTAAATAATTAATTTTATAAATACTTGAAAAGGAAAAAATCTGCAAGCCTAAGGTGAAAGAGCAGGGAGGGAAGACAAATTGGATCGGTCTTTAAATAAGCCAGCATAGGTAGGATGGGCTGAATAGCCTCCTTCCATGCTGTTTATTTCTACGATTCTACGGAAGGGAAGTACTGAGTCTCCTTCGAAGGGAAGGAAGTCTCAAACTCTGATTCTTCCTCCTCTCAATCATCATTCCTGATGAAACATTCAACTCCCACACCGCTCACTCTGCAACATTCTCCCGAGATCCCTGTCTGGCAGCCCCCTTACCCAATTGTAAACCCATTCTCATAACCTCCCTTCCTGGCTGCTCTTGTATTCAATTCTCATGACTTTTCTCCCACTTTCTGCTGGTTGATGCCTGATCCCTTGTGAAACACTGTGGAACACACTGTAACTCAGAGAGCAGCGCAGGCACACTTTGTCATTTCAGTTGGAGACATACTTCAGGGCATCGAGTATAAAAATTGGCAAGTCTTGCTGCAGCTGTATAGAACCTTCAGCCACACTTGGAATATTGTGCACAATTCTGTTCGCCACACTATTAGAAGGATATGGAGGCTTTGGAGAGGGTGGAGAGGAGGCTAACCAGGATGTTGCCTGGTCTGGAGGGTGTTAGCTTGAGGAGAGGTTGGATAAACTCGAATTGTTCTCACTGGAACGACGGAGGTTGAGGGGTTACATGATTCAAGTATACAAAATTATTAGTGGCATGATCAGAGTGGATAGTCAGAAACTTTTTCCCTGGGTGGAAGAGTCAATTACTAGAGGGCATAGGTTTAAGGTGCGAGGGGCAAGGTTTAGAGTAGATGTACGAGGCAAGTTTTTTACGCAGAGGGTAGTGGGTGCCTGGAACTCGCTACCGGAGGAGGTGGTGGAAGCAGGGACGATAGTGACATTTAAGGGGCATCTTGACAAATATATGAATAGGATGGGAATAGAGGGATACGGACCCCGGAAGTGTAGAAGATGTTAGTTTAGACGGGCAGCATGGTTGGTGCAGGCTTGGAGGGCCGAAGGGCCTGTTCCTGTGCTGTACTTTTCTTTATTCTTTGTTCCTGTTCAGATGAGGAAACCCAACATTTGCCTGCCTGCTCTCTGACGTTGGGAGTAGAGCACACCGCAGGCATCACTCCCAGTCCAGAACCGATACTGTAACATTCAGGGACAAACCTACTGTTCTGAACAATTTACAGCATCAGGAATTTCTGTGTTTGCAACTCTCAGATTTTGCAATTTATTAATTGCTCTCCTCTGGAATCAGTTTGGGGAATTCTCCTGACTGTAATTTACACAATGATTAACCTGTTTATATTAGAGTTTTTTGTTCCCGCCCCCTTGCAGGGGTGAGATTTGTACAGCAACCGATTCCCCTCCGACAAATATTTTAAGTTTATTGACAACTCTGGAGTTCAAAAGAATAAGCACTACGCTAAAACCAGCACAAAAATCAGGAAAATGCAAAAAGCATTTACAAAACACCAAAAAGACAAAAACACAAGCTCCCAAGCCAGCACACACTCACCACGCCCCCTCCCCCGGCCCCAACGGTGGTCCCACATCGGTGGAAAGGCCCCCGAACGAGGAGTGCAGACCACCGGAGAAGGACACACCGATGCCCTGTCCTAACGGCGGCCCCACATCGGTGGAAAAGCCCCCAAACGAGCAGCGCAGACCACCAGAAAAGGATACACCGAAACGGGGCAAGGCGGAAGAGAGACAGGGAACTCCCTTTACAATAAGAAAGGACAAAATACAGAGCAACCACCGGACACGAGGGGCTCGTTGGTCGAGGGGTGAGACTCTCACTTTGGGTGTTTCGGTTTTGAAATTTGCGAGGGGTCCCAGGTTCAAATTCCAGACAAGCCCTTTGATATATGGGGCTGCACGGTAGCACAGTGGTTAGCACTGTTGCCTCACAGCGCCAGGGTCCCAGGTTCAATTCCCGGCTTGGGTCACTGTCCGTGCGGAGTCTGCACGTTCTCCCCGTGCCTGCGTGGGTTTCCTCCGGGTGCTCCGGTTTCCTCCCACAAGTCCCGAAAGACGTGCTGTTAGGTGAATTGGACATTGTGAATTCTCCCTCAGTGTACCCGAACAGGTGCCGGAATGTGGCGACTAGGGGCTTTTCACAGTAAATTCACTGCAGTGTTAATGTAAGCCTACTTGTGACAATAAAGATTATTATCATGAACCCAACAATTGAGTGCAAGGCCAAGTTGCCAGCACTCAAGCCAGTGCATGCTAACCCCTCCCCCCACCCTCCTCCTGCTCCAGCAACAGCCTCATGTGGGTGAAGAGGTGTCCGCAAGCAGCACAGTTCACTGGAAAAGGACAGGCAGCACATGGTTGAAGGGAGAGAGACAACAAGCCTCCCCTCACTAGCACCAGGAAGGACCCTTCAACCTCTAGTTCATAGAAGCAGGAGGGCCACAACTGGCGAGCATCCAGTTGCTAGGTCCAAAACATAATACACAACAGAAATAGAAAAATAACCTTACAATCCCCCAACAATAACACAAAACTAAGGTCAGTGCAAGCAGTGCACACAGGCAATCGGGCCAGCACCCTTCTGCTGTCACAGTCCCTGCATCCGGTCTCCACACACCATCCAGTCAAACTGAAAAGGGAATCTGTTTCCTCCACTTCCAGCCCAGCAGCCGGCCAACCAAAATCCAACCCGTGCTCCACTCCCATCCAATAAGCAGAAAGGCAGCCATTAACAAGTACGAGGAGTCCCAGTCCTGGCAGCTGCAGGCAGGCAAGCTCTCTCCTCTCCCACCCTTGCAAGTGTCATGGGCAATGTCACTTTAAGAAATGTTTGTCTGCTCAAGTGGCTGCAGTGATGTCAGAGTGTGGGTGGAGCTGAGCTCTGGCTCTGCTTTTTAGTTTCGCTTTGAGAAAAGCTTGGGTGTGTCTGTGTTTTTTAGTTTAGTTTTAGTGTTGGAGCTGAAGCCAGCCAAAGAAAGTGTAATTTCGATTTCTCTGCCATCTAAAGAATATCTCTTGATCATTTGGTGATCTCAGTAGTGAAGTTAAACCTGATGTGCTTCTGTAAAAAGCTTTTTGTCTTATGGATGTTAAAAGGAAAGTTTAAGTATTACTTAGAATGTGTTTTCTTTGGGAGTTATATTTGAATTGATGGTTGCTAAGATGTTCACTGTATGTTTTAAAAAGGTTAACTGAGTTCATAGCATAAACATTGTTTTGCTTTAAAAATTACTTGTAAATTTCTGCTGTCCCGCACCTGTAGAGTGGGCCGTGTGCTCCCCATAACCACAATCTAGTAAACGCTGTGGGTCAGGTGAACTCCATGATACACTTTGGGGTTCTCTAAACCCTGGCCCATAACAAATTAGGGATTCCTCCGGAATAAAAGTCTATCTATTGGATTGGCTTATAATAATAATAATCACTTATTGTCACAAGTAGGCTTCAATAAAGTTAATGTGAAAAGCCCCTAGTCGCCACATTCCGGCGCCTGTTCGGGGAGGCTGGAAGGGGAATTGAACCGTGCTGCTGGTCTTGTTCTGCATTAGAAGCCAGCTGTCTTAGCCCACTGTTTTAAAAGAGTCCTTAGTGAATATAAAGACGGTGAGGGGTGAGCATAGTGTGGTTGCTTTTCAGGTGTGGTATCTTAGTTTAAGTAGGGAGTGTGTTGTGACAATGGCTCTTTCAGAGGCTCTGAAGTTTTTGGGGGTGGAGACGGTCACACGCAGGACCTTATGGACAGAGACTAAAAACAGGCTTTGAGATTTGGCAAAAACATTGCAGTTAACATTACCTGACAAAATGCGAAAAGACGAGGTAATTATGGCGGTGGCTAAGTATTTAAAATTGCCTGAGATACAGTTTGACTCATTGGAAATAGCAAAAATACAGTTACAGATTAAACACATGGAACATGAGAAAGAATTAAAGCAGCTTGAATACAAACGAGAGAGAGAAGAAAAAGAAAGAGATAGAGAGGAAAAAGAAAAAGAGAGAGAAGAAAGGAAAACAGAAAGAATAGCCCTAGCAGAACAAAAAGAAAGAGAAAGGGAGATATAGGTCAGGGAAAAAGATAAATAGACAGAGTTTGAACTTCAGAAAATGGCCATAAAACATGACAGTCAGTTAAAATTGGCAGACGTAAAGGGAAACGTACAGTTGGAGGATCGTGATGAGGATAGTGAGAAAGAGCGTCATCTTCGAAGGCTTGGTAGGGTTCTATATAAATATGTCCACGCATTGCCAAGGTTTGATGAGAAGGAGGTAGAAGCCTTTTTCATTTCATTTGAGAAGGTAGCTAAACAAATGAAATGGCTACAGGGCATATGGGTGTTACTGATTCAAACAAAGCTAGTAGGTCGGGCAAGTGAAGTGTTTGAAACACGACTGGAGGAGGTATCTGGGACGTATGATGATGTGAAAAAATCCATCTTAGGTGCATATGAACTAGTCCCTGAAGCCTGCAGACAAAGGTTTAGAAATTTAAAGAAATAATTTGGTCAAACATACATGGAGTTTGAAAGGATCAAATAGAGTAATTTTGATAGGTGGATAAGGGCTTTGAAAATAGACCAAACATATGAATCTCTCAGAGAAATTATACTTTTGGAGGAATTTAAAAATTCAATTCCTGAACGGCAATATTCGCAAATGTATTGAATTGATTTCCCAAAAAGGAAAGCTTAAAGAATTACATAGTGTTGTATTCTTTGGGGGTTGTATTTGAATTAATGGTCGCTAAGATGTTCACTGTACGTTTTTAAAAAGGTTAACTTGAGTTCATAGAATAAACATTGTTTTGCTTTAAAAAATACTTTTCCATTTCTGCTGTCCCACACCTGTAGAGTGGGCCGTGTGCTCCCCATACCACAATCTAGTAAAAGTCGTGGATCAGGTGAACTCCATGATACACTTTGGGGTTCTCTAAACCCTGGCCCATAACAATACCATTAGCCTTCTTTACCGCCTGCTGCACCTGCATGCTTACCTTCAGCGACTGGTGCACAAGGACACCCAGGTCCCGCTGCACACTCCCCTCTCCCAATTTACAACCATTCAGATAGTAATCTGCCTTCCTATTTTTGCTTCCAAAATGAATAACCTCACACTTATCCAAATTATACTGCATCTGCCATTGGTTTGCCCACTCGCCCAACCTGTCCAGATCTTGCTGTAGGATCCCTGCATCCTCGTCACAATTCACCCTCCCACCTAACTTGGTATCATCTGCAAACTTTGAGATGTTACATTTTGTTCCCTCATCCAAATCATTAATATATATTGTGAATAGCTGGAGTCCCAGCACCAATCCCTGTTGTACCCCACTGGTTACTGCCTACCAATTTGAAAAGGACCCATTAATCCCGACTGTCATGTGAGAGTACCTTTAGGAAATGGATGTTTAAGCAATGTACCTTTAAGAAATGGAGCTGATCACATTACTGAAGTGATGTCAGAGGGTGGGGGGGGGGGGGGGGGTTCGGGGGGAGCTGAGCTCACTTCTGCTTTTTTGAGTTTCAGTTTTGAGAAGGCAGCTGGGAGTGTCTGTGTGTTTTGCTGTGAGCTGCAGGAAGAAACACAGAGCTGGTCTGTTGATTTCTGCAATCCAAAGACTATAAATATATTGAATGTAACCTAATGTGTTATTATTTTTGAAGGTTTGAAGTCTTTTGGATGTTTAAAGGAACAGTTTGAAGGATTATTTAATGTTGTAGTCTTTTGGGGGTTATCTTTGAAGTAATGGGTGTTAAGATATTCAATGTTTGTTTTTAAAAGGTTAACTTGAGTTCATGGAATAAACATTGTTTTTGTTTTAAAAACCATTTGTCCATAATTGCTGCATCACACCTGGAGAGTACGCCGCCTGCTTCCCACACCACAATCTATTAACAGTTGTGGGTCGGTTGAACTCCATGAAACACTTTGGGGTTCTGTAAAGCCGTGCCCATAATAATTGGGGGCTCGAGGGGGATAAAAGTCTATCGATTGGATTGGCTTAACGAACTTAAAGACAGTGAGGGGTGAGCATATTGTGGTTGCTTTTCAGGTGTGGTATTTTAGTTTAAGTGGGGAGTGTGTTGTGGACAATGGCTCTTTCAGAGGCTCAGAGGTTTTTGGGGTGGACATGGTAACACGCAGTGCCTTACGGACAGAGACTAAAAGCAGACTGTTAGATTTGGCAAAAGCATTGCAGTTAACATTGCCTGGCAAAATGCGAAAAGGTGAGGTACTTACCACGGTCGCTGAGCATTTACATTTGCCTGAGATACATTCTGACTCATTAGAAATGGCAAAGCTCCAGTTGCAGATTAAGCAATTTGAACATGAAAAAGAATTAAAGCAGCTTGAATAGGCAATGAGGGAAAAAGAAAAGGAGAGCGAAGAAAGAAACAAAGATAGAGATCGAGAGGAAAAAGAAAAGGAAAGAGAAGAACGAAACAAAGGAAAAGAAATAGATAGAGAGGAAAGGGAAAAAGAAAGAGAGTTTGAACTTCATAAAATGGCTATGAAACATGAAAATCAGTTAAAATTGGCAGACGCAAAGGGAAACGCACAGTTGGATGAGATTGGTGAGGATCGTGAGACAGAGCGTCATAGTCGAAGATGTGGTGGGGATCTATTTAAATATGTCTAAGCATTGCCAAGGTTTGACGAGAAGAAGGTAGAAGCCTTTTTCATTTCATTTGAGAAGGTAGCTAAACGAATGAAAAGGCCGCAGGACATGTGGGTATTACTGATTCAAACAAAGCTGGTAGATAGAGCTAGTGAAGTGTTAGCATCACTACCGGAGGAGGTATCTGGAACGTGCAAGGAGGTGAAAAAATCCATCTCAGGTGCATATGAGCTAGTGCCTGAAGGTTACAGACAAAGGTTTAGAAATTGAAGGAAAGAATTTGGTCAAACATACATGGAGTTTGAAAGGCTCAAACAGAGTAATTTTGATAGGTGGATAAGGGCTTTGAAAATAGACCAAACGTATGAAGGTCTCAGAGAAATTATACTTTTGGAGGAGTTTAAAAATTCAATTCCTGATGTAGTGAGAACTCATGTGGAAGAACAGAGGGTTAAAACTGCGAGATCAGCAGCAGAAATGGCAGATGATTATGAATTAGCTCATAAATCAAGGCTTGGTTTCCGACATCAGTTTCAGCCGGTGAGGGATAGAAACTGGGGACATGAGAAATACTCAAGTGGTAAAGGTAAAGGTGATCTGATGGGAGATAATAAAGAGAGTGTACCTCAGATTAAAAAAGAAATCCAGGAGGGTGGAAGAGAAATGAAAAGTTTCAAATGTTTTCACTGTAATAAACTAGGCCATGTAAAGTCACAGTGTTGGTGGTTGAAGAAAAGCACTGGGAAGGCTGATGTGGTAAAACAGGATAAGACAGTGGGGTTTGTTAGTGTGGTAAAGGAAAAACTAAGTGAAGCGAAGGATTGTACAGCCTTATCAAGAAGTAATTGATAAGAAGGTGCCAGATGTCTTTAAACAATTTACTTGTGTGGGTAAAGTTAACTCATGTATATCAGGAGGAGCAGGGAAAGAAGTCACAATTTTAAGAGATGTAGGGGCTAGTCAATCTTTAATGATAAGAAATGAGGAATTCTGTAGTTTGGGAAGAATGTGCCAGAAAAGGTGGTAATATGTGGAATTCAGGGTGAGAGGAGTAGCGTTCCATTATATAAGGTAAGGTTGGAAAGTCCAGTGAAGAGTGGTGAAGTGGCAGTAGGAGTAATAGATAAACTATCGTGTCCAGGAATACAGTTTATCTTGGGTAATGATACTGCTTGATCGCAGGTGGCAGTGATGCCTACTGTGGTTGATAAGCCAGTGGAAAGTCAGACAACTGAAGTGTTGAAGGGTGAATATCCTGGGATTTTTCCAGATTGTGTATTAACAAGGTTGCAAAGTCACAGGTTAAGACAAGAGGATAAATCAAAGAGTGAAGATGAAGTTGAAGTGCAATTATCAGAAACGATTTTTGATCAGATGGTTGAAAAAGAATAAGAACAGGTGGAGGATGAGGCGGATATTTTTAGTTCTGGAAAATTGGCGGAGTTACAACAGAAAGATGTAGAAATAAAATGGATATATCAGAAAGCATATATGGAAGAGGAATCTGAAAGTATTTCAGAGTCTTATTACAGTAAAAATGATGTCTTGATGAGAAAATGGAGACCTGTACATATGCAGGCGGATGAAAAGTGGGCAGAAGTTCATCAAGTAGTATTGCCGGATGGGTATAGAAAGGAGGTGTTGCGAGTTGCACATGAGGTACCAGTGGGAGGTCATTTGGGAATAAGGAAAACTCAAGCTAAAATCCAGAAACATTTTTATTGGCCTGGACTACATAAAGATGTAGTTAAATTTTGTCAATCATGTCACACATGTCAAGTGATAGGGAAACCTCAAGCAATGATAACACCAGCGCCCTTAATACCCATTCCAGCATTTGAGGAACTTTTTACGAGCTCCCTAATTGATTGTGTTGGACCGCTTCCTAAAACAAAAAGTAGGAATCAATATCTTTTGACTATAATGGATGTGTCTACTAGGTTTCCAGAGGCCATTGCAGTATGTAATATTACAGCTAAAAGGATTGTGGAGGAGTTACTTAAATTCTTTACTAGAGATGGACTACCCACAGAAATACAATCGGATCAAGGATCAAATTTTACTTCAAAGTTATTCAAAGAAGTTATGAATAGTTTAGGAATAAAACAATTTAAATCAACTGTGTACCATCCAGAATCGCAGGGAGGGTTAGAAAGGTGGCATCAGACTTAAAGACAATGTTGAGGGCTTATTGTCAAGACTATCCAGTGGATTGGGATAAAGGAATTTGATCCGTACTGTTTGCAATTCGGGATGCTCCTAATGAGTCAATCAAATTTAGTCCTATTGAACTAATTTTTGGTCATGAGGTCAGTAAACCACTTAAATTGATTGAGGAAAAAGTGGTGGGTGAGAAATCGGAAATTACATGATTGGATTACGTGTCAAATTTTAGGTAATGATTAAATAGAGCAGGTGAATTGGCTAGACAACATTTTAAAGTTGCACAAAATGTGATGAAACGGGTAGCGGACAAGAAATCCAGAGTTCGTAGTTTTGCCAGTGGGGATAAAGTTTTAGTGTTGTTACCAGTGGTAGGTGAACCTTTAAAAGCTAGGTTTTGTGGACCGTATCAGATTGAAAGGAAATTAAGTGAGGTAAATTATGTGTTAAAACACCAGATAGAAGGAAGACTCACCAAGTGTGTCATGTGAATATGCTTAAAAGGTACTTTGAAAGGGAAGGAGAGAAAAAGGAGGTTTTAATGATTCTAACTCAAAGTGACGAACCAAATCCAGATGGCTGTGAATTTGACATACCTCAAATTAAATTAGAAAATGAGGATGTTCTTAAAAATTGAGATAAATGGTTGAGTTATCTTCCAGAGGAAAACGAACTGACCTGAAAGAGTTAATGATATCACATGGGCAAGTTTGTAGAGATAAATTAGGAAGTACTAAAATGGCTATACATGATGTAGATGTCGGAAATGCTGTTCCTATCTAACAACATGAAATGAAAAAAATGAAATGAAAATCGCTTCTTGTCACAAGTAGTCTTCAATGAAGTTACTGTGAAAAGCCCCTAGTCGTCACATTCCGGTGCCTGTTCGGGGAGGCTGGTACGGGAATTGAACCGTGCTGCTGGCCTGCATCCATATACACTTAACCCTTTAAAATTGGCACAGGTTAACAAAGAGATTGAGAGTACGCTTAAAAACAGCATAATTGTAGTGGGTTGCTACCAATGGAGCTCACCCATGGTGATGGTACCTAAACCATATGGTACCCAACGGTTGTGTGTGGACTATAGAAAGGTGAATGCAGTTACAAGAACGGACTCTTATCCTAGCCCACGTTTGGAGGACTGCATTGAGAAAGTGGGACAATCCTCTTTTATTTCCAAATTGGATTTACTTAAAGGTTACTGACAGGCACCTTTATCCGAGAGGGCGAAGGAGTTTTCAGCTTTTGTGACTCCAGATGGTTTTTACCAGTTCGAAGTTATGCCATTTGGCATGAAAAACGCCCGGGTACATTTCAACGGTTAACTAACAAAGTTGTTTCAGGATTACCCAATTGTGCGGAATACATCGACGATCAGGTAATTTTCAGCCAGACATGGGAAGAACATTTAAAACATCTGATGGAGTTATTTGATCGACTTCAGGAGGCGGGTTTGGTGATAAACCTAGCCAAAAGTGAATTTGGAAAAGCCCAAGTCACTTTTCTTGGCCATACAATCGGATAGGGTCGACTGGTCCCACGGGATGTGAAAACAAAAGTTATTGAGGAGTTTACAATACCCTCGAGACAACGGGAAATAATGCGATTTCTTGGCATGAGTGGATTTGATCGAACTTTTGTGCAAAAGATTTGTAGCGTGATTGCTCCACTGATGGACTTGCTCAAGAAACGTAACAACTTTCAATGGACAGCGGAGCTTCAACATGCATTTGACTGCCTGAAAGCTGTGATAACCAATGCTCCTGTGCTGGAGAATTACAAGAGACTCTGTGATCAGATTGAACTAAAGTATCTGACTTTAAAGAGAAATGCCGAGGCGTAGAGAAATGGACGGATCGTGCAGAGACCTTCTTGTTCAAAGGGACTGTCAATCGAGAAGGATTTTGGTTGGAGGAAGAAGAATGAAAAAATAAATAGACTATATTATTATACCTGTTTGCGTGTGTTGTTTTTTTTTGGAACCGGTAAAATGTTTTTACTGTGTGCATTTCTTAACTGATGGTGCAAAGGTGAAAAATGAAACCATCTTTAAGTTGATGGTTTTTTTTTTCTTGAGGGGAGGTACTCATGTGAGAGTACCTTTAAAAAATGGATGTTTAAGCAATGTACCTTTAAGAAATGGAGCTGATCATATTACTGAAGTGATGTCAGAGGGTGGAGGGGGGGTGGGGTTCGGGGGGAGCTGAGCTCACTTCTGCTTTTTTGAGTTTCAGTTTGAGAGAGCAGCTGGGAGTGTCTGTGTTTTGCTGTGAGCTGCAGGAAGAAACACCGAGCTGGTCTGTTGATTTCTGCAATCCAAAGACTATAAATATATTGAATGTAACCTAATGTGTTATTATTTTTGAAGGTTTCATAGAATTTACAGTGCAGAAGGAGGCCATTCGGCCCATCGTGTCTGCACCAGCTCTTGGAAAGAGCACCTTACCCAAGGTCAACATCTCCACCCCATCCCCATAACCCAGTAGCCCCACCCAACACTAAGGGCAATTTTGGACACTAAGGGCAATTTAGCATGGCCAATCCACCTAACTGCATATCTTTGGACTGTGGGAGGAAACCGGAGCACCCGGAGGAAACCCACGCACACACGGGGAGGATGTGCAGACCCCGCACAGACAGTGACCCAGCCAGAATCGAACCTGGGACCCTGGAGCTGTGAAGCAATTGTGCTATCCACAATGCTACCGTGCTGCCCACTAAGTCTATTGGTTGTTTAAAAGAACAGTTTGAAGGATTATTTAGTGTTGTAGTCTTTTGGGGTTATCTTTGAAGGAATGGGTGTTAAGATATTCAATGTTTGTTTTTAAAAGGTTAACTTGAGTTCATAGAATAAACATTGTTTTTGTTTGAAAAACCATTTGTCCATAATTGCTGTATCACACCTGGCGAGTACGCCGTCTGCTTCCCACACCACAATCTATTAACAGTTGTGGGTCGGTTGAACTCCATGAAACACTTTGGGGTTCTGTAAACCCGGATCCATAAAACTACTCTTTGTTTCCTCTCTGCCAACCAGTTTTCTATCCATCTCAATACATTTCCCACAATCCCATGTGCTTTAATTTTGCACTATAATCTCTTATGCGGGACTTTGTCAAACGCCTTCTGAAAGTCCAAATATACCACATCGACCGACTCCCCCTTGTCAACTGTACGAGTTACATCTTCAAAGAATTCCAACAGATTTGTCAAGCATGATTTTCCCTTTACAAATCCATGCTGAACAAGGCCAGCAGCGCAGGTTCAATTCCTGTACCGGCCTCCCCGAACAGTGGGGAAAATACTTGAATCCATTATCAAGGACGTTACAGCAGAACATGTTTTAACATAAAAACATAAAATGAGAACATAACATAACATAAGCTAGCAATATAAGAACTAGGAGCAGGAGTCGGCCATCTGGCCCCTCGAGCCTGCTCCACCATTCAATGAGATCTTGGCTGATCTTTTGTGGACTCAGCTCCACTCTCCGGCCCGAACACCATAACCCTTAATCCCTTTATTCTTCAAAAAACTATCTATCTTTATCAAAAGCCATTTAATGAATTGCTTCACTGGGCAATGGATTCCATAGATTCACAACCCTTTGGGTGAAGAGGTTCCTCCTAAGCTCAGTCCTAAATCTACCTCCCCTTATTTTGAGGCTATGCCCCCTAGTTCTGCTTTCACACGACAATGGAAACAACCTGCCTGCACCTATCCTATCTATTCCCTTCATCATTTTATATGTTTCAATAAGATCCCCCCTCATCCTTCTAAATTCCAACGAGTACAGTCCCAGTCTACTCAACCTCTCCTCGTAATCCAACCCCTTCAGCTCTGGGATTAACCTAGTGAATCTCCTCTGCACACCCTCCAGTGCCAGTACGTCCTTTCTCAAGTAAGGAGACCAAAACTGAATACAATACTCCAGGTGTGGCCTCACTAACACCTTATACAATTGCAGCATAACCTCCCTAGTCTTAAACTCCATTCCGTTGCAATGAAGGACAAAATGCCATTCGCCTTCTTAATCACTTTTTTGCGACTCATGCACTAGCACACCCAGGTCTCGCTGCACGGTATGTTGCCTCCCTGGTGCCAGGGTCCAGGATGTTCAGAACGGGTCACGGGCATCCTGAAGGGGGAGGGCAAACAGGCAGAGAGCGCTGTACATATTGGTGCTAACGACATAGGCAGGAAGGAGCATGAGGTCCTGCAGCAGGAGTTCAGGGTGCTAGGCAGAAAGTTAAAAGACAGGACCTCTAGGGTTGTAATCTCGGGATTACTCCCTGTGCCACGTGCCAGTGAGGCTAGAAATAGGAAGATAGAGCAGCTAAACACGTGGCTAAACAGCTGGTGTAGGAGGGAGGGTTTCCGTTATCTGGACCACTGGGAGCTCTTCCGGGGCAGGTGTGACCTATATAAGGAGGGGTTGCATCTAAACTGGAGAGGCATAAATATCCTGGCCGCGAGATTTACTAGTGTCACATGGGAGGGTTTAAACTAGTATGGCAGGGGGGTGGGCACGGGAGCAATGGGTCAGAAGGTGGGAGCATTGAGGAAGAACTAGGGAATAGGGACAGTGTGGCTCTGAGGCAGAGCAGACAGGGAGAAGTTGCTGAACACAGCGGGTCTGGTGGCCTGATGTGCATATGTTTTCATGCAAGAAGTATAACAGGTAAGCCAGATGAACTTAGAGCTTGGATTAGTACTTGGAACTGGTTGAGGGAAGGGCAGGATTGGCAGCTAAACGTTCCAGGATTTAGATGTTTCAGGCGGGATAGAGGTGGATGTAAAAGGGGAGGTGGAGTTGCGCTACTGGTTCAGGAGAATATCACAGCTGTACTGCGGGAGGACACCTCAGAGGGCAGTGAGGCTATATGGGTAGAGATCAGGAATAAGAAGGGTGCAGTCACAATGTTGGGGGTTTACTACAGGCAACACAACAGCCAGTGGGAGATAGAGGAGCAGATAGGTAGACAGATTTTGGAAAAGAGTAAAAACAACAGGGTTGTGGTGATGGGAGACTTCAACTTCCCCAATATTGACTGGGACTCACTTAGTGCCAGGGGCTTAGACGGGGCGGAGTTTGTAAGGAGCATCCAGGAGGGCTTCTTAAAACAATATGTAGACAGTCCAACTAGGGAAGGGGCGGTACTGGACTTGGTATTGGGGAATGAGCCCGGCCAGGTGGTCGATGTTTCAGTCGGGGAGCATTTCGGTAACAGTGACCACAATTCAGTAAGTTTTAAAGTGCTGGTGGACAAGGATAAGAGTGGTCCTAGGATGAATGTGCTAAATTGGGGGAAGGCTAATTATAACAATATTAGGCGGGAACTGAAGAACATAGATTGGGGGCGGATGTTCGAGGGCAAATCAACATCTGACATGTGGGAGGCTTTCAAGTGGCAGTTGAAAGGAATTCAGGACCGGCATGTTCCTGTGAAGAAGAAGGATAAATACGGCAATTTTCGGGAACCTTGGATAACGAGAGATATTGTAGGCCTTGTCAAAAAGAAAAAGGAGGCATTTGTCAGGGCTAAAAGGCTGGGAACAGACGAAGCCTGTGTGGAATATAAGGAAAGTAGGAAGGAACTTAAGCAAGGAGTCAGGAGGGCTAGAAGGGGTCACGAAAAGTCATTGGCAAATAGGGTTAAGGAAAATCCCAAGGCTTTTTACACGTACATAAAAAGCAAAAGGGTAGCCAGGGAAAGGGTTGGCCCACTGAAGGATAGGCAAGGGAATCTATGTGTGGAGCCAGAGGAAATGGGCGAGGTACCAAATGAATACTTTGCATCAGTATTCACCAAAGAGAAGAAATTGGTAGATGTTGAGTCTGGAGAAGGGTGTGTAGATAGCCTGGGTCACATTGTGATCCAAAAAGACGAGGTGTTGGGTGTCTTAAAAAATATTAAGGTAGATAAGTCCCCAGGGCCTGATGGGATCTACCCCAGAATACTGAAGGAGGCTGGAGAGGAAATTGCTGAGGCCTTGACAGAAATCTTTGGATCCTCAGTGTCTTCAGGTGATGTCCCGGAGGACTGGAGAATAGCCAATGTTGTTCCTTTGTTTAAGAAGGGTAGCAAGGATAATCCAGGGAACTACAGGCCGTTGAGCCTTACGTCAGTGGTAGGGAAATTACTAGAGAGAATTCTTCGAGACAGGATTTACTCCCATTTGGAAGCAAATGGAAGTATTAGCGAGAGGCAGCATGGTTTTGTGAAGGGGAGGTCGTGTCTCACTAACTTGACAGCGTTTTCCGAAGAGGTCTTACAGATGATTGATGCAGGTAGGGCAGTGGATGTTGTCAAGATGAACTTCAGTAAGGCCTTTGACAAGGTCCCTCATGGTAGACTAGTACAAAATGTGAAATCACACGGGATCAGGGGTGAGTTGGCAAGGTGGATACAGAACTGGCTAGGTCATAGAAGGCAGAGAGTAGCAATGGAAGGATGCTTTTCTAATTGGAGGGCTGTGACCAGTGGTGTTCCACAGGGATCAGTGCTGGGACCTTTGCTCTTTGTAGTATATATAAATAATTTGGAGGAAAATGCAACTGGTCTGATTAGTAAGTTTGCAGACGACACAAAGGTTGGTGGAATTGCGGATAGCGATGAGGACTGTCAGAGGATACAGCAGGATTTAGATTGTTTGGAGACTTGCGCGGAGAGATGGCAGATAGAGTTTAATCCGGACAAATGTGAGGTAATACATTTTGGAAGGTCTAATACAGGTAGGGAATATACAGTGAATGGTAGAACCCTCTAGAATATTGACAGTCAGAGAGATCTCGGTGTACAGGTCCACAGATCATTGAAAGGGGCAACACAGGTGGAGAAGGTAGTCAAGAAGGCATACGGCATGCTTGCCTTCATTGGCCGGGGCATTGAGTATAAGAATTGGCAAGTCATGTTGCAGCTGTATAGAACCTTAGTTAGGCCACACTTGGAGTATAGTGTTCAATTCTGGTCACTACACTACCAGAAGGATGAGGAGGCTTTAGAGAGGGTGCAGAAGAGATTTACCAGAATGTTGCCTGGTATGGAGGGCATTAGCTATGAGGAGAGGTTGAATAAACTCGGTTTGTTCTCACTGGAACGAAGGAGGTTGAGGGGAGACCTGATAGAGGTATACAAAATTATGAGGGGCATAGACAGAGTGGATAGTCAGAGGCTTTTCCCCAGGGTAGAGGGGTCAATTACTAGGGGGCATAGGTTTAAGGTGAGAGGGGCAAGGTTTAGAGTTGATGTACGAGGCAAGTTTTTTACGCAGAGGGTAGTGGGTGCCTGGAATCCGCTACCGGAGGAGGTGGTGGAAGCAGGGGCGATAGTGACATTTAAGGGGCATCTTGACAAATACATGAATAGGATGGGAATAGAAGGATACGGAAGTGTAGAAGATTGTAGTTTAGTCGCCAGCATGGTCGGCACGGGCTTGGAGGGCCGAAGGGCCTGTTCCTGGGCTGTACATTTCTTTGTTCTTTGTTCTTTTATAATTAACCGCTTTCTGCCTGCCTCCTTTTTTAAACAGTAGTGTCACGTTTGCTAATTTCCAATCCGCCGGGACCACCCCAGAGTCTAGTGAATTTTGGTAAATTATCACTAGTGCATTTGCAATTTCCCTAGCCATCTCTTTTAGCACTCTGGGATGCATTCCAACAGGGCCAGGAGACTTGTCTACCTTTAGCTCCATTAGCTTGCCCATCACTACCTCCTTAGTGATAACAATCCTCTCAAGGTCCCCACCTGTCACAGCCTCATTTCCATCAGTCACTGGCATGTTATTTGTGTCTTCCACAGTGAAGACCGACCCAAAAAACCTGTTCAATTCCTCAGCCATTTCATCTCCCATTATTAAATCTCCCTTCTCATCCTCTAAAGGACCAATATTTACCTTAGCCACTCTTTTTGTTTTATGTATTTGGAAAAACTTTTACTATCTGTTTTTATATTCTGAGCAAGTTTACTCTCATAATCTATCTTCCTCTTTATAGCTTTTTTAGTAGCCTTCTGTTGCCACCTAAAGATTTCCCAAGCCTCTCGTCTCCCACTAATCTTTGCCACTTTGCATGCTTTTTCCTTCAATTTGATACTCTCGCTTATTTCCTCAGATATCCACGGTCGATTTTCCCTCTTTCTACCGTCCTTCCTTTTTGTTGATATAAACCTTTGCTGAGCACTGTGAAAAATCGCTTGGAAGGTTGTCCGCTATTCCTCAACTGTTTCATCATAAAGTCTTTGCTCCCAGTCTACCTTAGCCAGCTCTTCTCTCATCCCATTGTAATCTGCTTTGTTTAAGCACAAAACACTCGTGTTTGATTTTACCTTCTCACCCTCCATCTGTATTTTAAATTAAAGGTTCAAGGCTGCAATTTGATCTGATAAAATGTTGGGAGTAGGCTCGAGGAGTCAAATGGCCAACTCTTGCTCCTATTGATTATGTTCTTATGACCCCATGACCTTCCTTTCTTTCCTGTGAGGACAATTCTCTGCTCACAGCACTCGGGATGGAGCTTTTCACAGCAATGAAACTGACACGTGAGTGATCAAAGCAGTATTATAATTTCATTTAATTATTGTTACATTACTTCGTATGGTTTAAAGTTCATAATAATCTTCACATTGTTTCTTTCCACCAAAGCAGAAGCTGAATAAAGTGGCCCTCTAACTGAACTGGATACAACAAGGTTAGACAAAACAGTTTCACATTTACTCTGCTGAAATCTGAGAGAATGAAATGCTTTTGTTATCTGCGTTATTATTTGTTTCAGCTGTACTTTCCTTTAAATCCGCACAATTAATTGGGTAGATTGTTAGTATTTTGCAGTGCTGGCGATTCTGAAGCTGGTAGCAGTGGATGTCGGTGCACAGTGTCAGCTCCACAGGAATGCCAAAGTTGCCATGACCTGGCTAGCCTATGTTTTCCTTCTTTATTGGTTTATGGGATGTAACTGTCGCTGGAGCACTATTTATTGCCCATCCCTGAGGACAGTTAAGAGTCAACTGGACTCACACGTAGGCCAGACCGGGTAAGGACGGCAGATTTCCTTCCCCAAAGGACATTCGTGAGCCAGATGGGTTTTTACGACAGTCGACAATGGGTTCTTGGTCATCATTAGACTTTTAATTCTAGATTTTTACAATTGAATTCAAACGTCTTCATCTGTGGCGGACGGATTCGAACCCGGTTCTCCAGAACAGTCCTCTGGGTCTCTGGATTATTCGTCCAATGACAGCCACAATGCCACCGTTTTCCCATTTTTCCCAGCGTGCTTGTTGATGAGCCGGCAGCAGGAGTAATTTAACAATATAGTTTAAAGCTGCTGTTTCCAGGCAAGGTGCCCCCAGAGACTGCCTGTGTGCATTTATTGTATACACTCGTACTTGAAAGATAATTTTAACTTTCAAAATGGCTGTGGGACATTTCCAACTCTCATCAAATTTAAGTGGCAGATTTTTAAAATAACTTTTTACCACGAATTGGCCAAATTTTTCAATGATTTATCAAGCTGTTTAACTTTTCAAAATGCGACCAGGGCAGGTCAGAGGCTGAGAATTCTGCATTGAGTAACTCGCGTCCTGACCCCCCCAAAGCCTGTCCACCATCCACACAAGTCAGGAGTGTGAGGGAATACTCTCCACTTGCCTGGATGAGCGCAGCTCCAACATTCGAGAAGCTCAACACCATCCAGGAAAAAGCAGCTGCTTAATAAGCTCCCCTTCCAGCATTTAAAACAATTTTAAACATTCACTCCCTCCAGCACCCAGCGAGAGCCGCGTATTCCATCTGGAAAAAATGAGGTGAAGTAGCTTTCCCGCATTTCACACATGGTAGTTGTGACGGAATCTCATGCCCTCACTGGGAATGATTGATACAATTAAAGATTTAGCTCCCCCTCCTTCAGATTAACAAACATGGTCCTCATTCAATTGTCCCTGATCTGTCGCACTTCCCAACACATTTCCAGCTTTTTATGCAGAGTAAGAGACAGGACTGAAAAGTGAGAAGAGATGCGCACATGTAACGATTTTCGATCATTGATAAGTTTGTGTGCTTCGCTGCCAGATGTGCGAATCTGTGGAGAGAAGGAAAAGTGATTAAATGTTGAATGATTTAGTTGAGAATAGATGAGCAGAGAACTTCTATCCCCCTTCCGAGTTAGTTCTCTGATTGGCTGCAGAGATCGCCTTTACCAATAACAAACTGGTTTTAGTGATGGGCTCTGTGCCAATGGAAGTTGTGCTTCACATTCCACACAATTGTAGCTCTGCAGTTACTGCCGTGAACAGCTGGGATGATGGGAATATCAGTGTGTGTGAGCAGCTGGGGTGATGGGAATATCAGTGTGTGTGTGAGCAGCTGGGATGATGGGAATATCAGTGTGTGAGCAGCTGGGATGATGGGAATATCAGTCAGTGTGAGCAGCTGGGATGATGGGAATATCAGTCAGTGTGAGCAGCTGGGATGATGGGAATATCAGTCAGTGTGTGAGCAGCTGGGATGATGGGAATATCAGTGTGTGTGAGCAGCTGGGATGATGGGAATATCAGTCAGTGTGTGAGCAGCTGGGATGATGGGAATATCAGTGTGTGTGTGAGCAGCTGGGATGATGGGAGTATCAGTGTGTGTGAGCAGCTGGGATGATGGGAATATCAGTCAGTGTGTGAGCAGCTGGGATGATGGGAATATCAGTCAGTGTGTGAGCAGCTGGGATGATGGGAATATCAGTCAGTGTGTGAGCAGCTGGGATGATGGGAATATCAGTGTGTGAGCAGCTGGGATGATGGGAATATCAGTCAGTGTTTGAGCAGCTGGGGTGATGGGAATATCAGTGTGTGTGAGCAGCTGGGATGATGGGAATATCAGTCAGTGTGAGCAGCTGGGGTGATGGGAATATCAGTCAGTGTGAGCAGCTGGGATGATGGGAATATCAGTGTGTGTGAGCAGCTGGGGTGATGGGAATATCAGTCAGTGTGAGCAGCTGGGATGATGGGAATATCAGTCAGTGTGTGAGTAGCTGGGATGATGGGAATATCAGTGTGTGAGCAGCTGGGATGATGGGAATATCAGTGGGTGAGCAGCTGGGATGATGGGAATATCTGTGTGTGTGAGCAGCTGGGATGATGGGAATATCAGTCAGTGTGTGAGCAGCTGGGGTGATGGGAATATCAGTGTGTGTGAGCAGCTGGGATGATGGGAATATCAGTCAGTGTGTGAGCAGCTGGGGTGATGGGAATATCAGTGTGTGTGAGCAGCTGGGATGATGGGAATATCAGTGTGTGTGAGCAGCTGGGGTGATGGGAATATCAGTCAGTGTGAGCAGCTGGGGTGATGGGAATATCAGTGTGTGTGAGCAGCTGGGATGATGGGAATATCAGTGTGTGTGAGCAGCTGGGATGATGGGAATATCAGTGTGTGAGCAGCTGGGATGATGGGAATATCAGTCAGTGTGTGAGCAGCTGGGGTGATGGGAATATCAGTGTGTGTGAGCAGCTGGGGTGATGGGAATATCAGTGTGTGTGAGCAGCTGGGATGATGGGAATATCAGTGTGTGTGAGCAGCTGGGGTGATGGGAATATCAGTGTGTGTGAGCAGCTGGGGTGATGGGAATATCAGTCAGTGTGTGAGCAGCTGGGGTGATGGGAATATCAGTGTGTGTGAGCAGCTGGGGTGATGGGAATATCAGTGTGTGTGAGCAGCTGGGATGATGGGAATATCAGTGTGTGTGAGCAGCTGGGATGATTGGAATATCAGTGTGTGTGAGCAGCTGGGATGATGGGATTATCAGTGTGTGTGAGCAGCTGGGATGATGGGAATATCAGTGTGTGAGCAGCTGGGATGATGGGAATATCAGTGTGTGAGCAGCTGGGGTGATGGGAATATCAGTGTGTGTGAGCAGCTGGGATGATGGGAATATCAGTGTGTGTGAGCAGCTGGGATGATGGGAATATCAGTGTGTGAGCAGCTGGGATGATGGGAATATCAGTGTGTGAGCAGCTGGGATGATGGGAATATCAGTGTGTGTGAGCAGCTGGGATGATGGGAATATCAGTCAGTGTGTGAGCAGCTGGGGTGATGGGAATATCAGTCAGTGTGAGCAGCTGGGATGATGGGAATATCAGTCAGTGTGTGAGCAGCTGGGGTGATGGGAATATCAGTGTGTGTGAGCAGCTGGGATGATGGGAATATCAGTGTGTGTGTGAGCAGCTGGGATGATGGGAATATCAGTGTGTGAGCAGCTGGGATGATGGGAATATCAGTGTGTGTGAGCAGCTGGGATGATGGGAATATCAGTGTGTGTGAGCAGCTGGGATGATGGGAATATCAGTGTGTGTGAGCAGCTGGGGTGATGGGAATATCAGTCAATGTGAGCAGCTGGGATGATGGGAATATCAGTCAGTGTGTGAGCAGCTGGGTTGATGGGAATATCAGTCAGTGTGTGAGCAGCTGGGATGATGGGAATATCAGTCAGTGTGTGAGCAGCTGGGATGATGGGAATATCAGTGTGTAAGCAGCTGGAACGATGGGAATATCAGTCAGTGTGTGAGCAGCTGGGATGATGGGAATATCAGTGTGTGTGAGCAGCTGGGATGATGGGAATATCAGTGTGTGTGAGCAGCTGGGATGATGGGAATATCAGTCAGTGTGAGCAGCTGGGATGATGGGAATATCAGTGTGTGTGAGCAGCTGGGATGATGGGAATATCAGTCAGTGTGAGCAGCTGGGATGATGGGAATATCAGTCAGTGTGTGAGCAGCTGGGGTGATGGGAATATCAGTCAGTGTGAGCAGCTGGGATGATGGGAATATCAGTCAGTGTGTGAGCAGCTGGGATGATGGGAATATCAGTCAGTGTGTGAGCAGCTGGGGTGATGGGAATATCAGTCAGTGTGTGAGCAGCTGGGATGATGGGAATATCAGTCAGTGTGAGAGCAGCTGGGGTGATGAGAATATCAGTGTGTGTGAGCAGCTGGGATGATGAGAATATCAGTGTGTGAGCAGCTGGGATGATGGGAATATCAGTCAGTGTGTGAGCAGCTGGGATGATGGGAATATCAGTCAGTGTGAGAGCAGCTGGGGTGATGAGAATATCAGTGTGTGTGAGCAGCTGGGATGATGGGAATATCAGTGTGTGTGAGCAGCTGGGATGATGGGAATATCAGTCAGTGTGAGCAGCTGGGATGATGGGAATATCAGTCAGTGTGAGCAGCTGGGATGATGGGAATATCAGTCAGTGTGTGAGCAGCTGGGGTGATGGGAATATCAGTGTGTGTGAGCAGCTGGGATGATGGGAATATCAGTGTGTGTGAGCAGCTGGGATGATGGGAATATCAGTGTGTGTGAGCAGCTGGGATGATGGGAATATCAGTGTGTGTGAGCAGCTGGGATGATGGGAATATCAGTTAGTGTGTGAGCAGCTGGGATGATGGGAATATCAGTGTGTGTGAGCAGCTGGGATGATGGGAATATCAGTCAGTGTGTGAGCAGCTGGGATGATGGGAGTATCAGTGTGTGTGAGCAGCTGGGATGATGGGAATATCAGTCAGTGTGTGAGCAGCTGGGGTGATGGGAATATCAGTGTGTGTGAGCAGCTGGGATGATGGGAATATCAGTCAGTGTGAGCAGCTGGGATGATGGGAATATCAGTCAGTGTGTGAGCAGCTGGGATGATGGGAATATCAGTGTGTGAGCAGCTGGGATGATGGGAATATCAGTCAGTGTGTGAGCAGCTGGGATGATGGGAATATCAGTCAGTGTGTGAGCAGCTGGGGTGATGGGAATATCAGTGTGTGAGCAGCTGGGGTGATGGGAATATCAGTCAGTGTGAGCAGCTAGGATGATGGGAATATCAGTCAGTGTGTGAGCAGCTGGGATGATGGGAATATCAGTGTGTAAGCAGCTGGAACGATGGGAATATCAGTCAGTGTGTGAGCAGCTGGGATGATGGGAATATCAGTGTGTGTGTGAGCAGCTGGGATGATGGGAATATTAGTGTGTGTGAGCAGCTGGGATGATGGGAATATCAGTCAGTGTGAGCAGCTGGGATGATGGGAATATCAGTGTGTGTGAGCAGCTGGGCTGATGGGAATATCAGTCAGTGTGAGCAGCTGGGATGATGGGAATATCAGTCAGTGTGTGAGCAGCTGGGGTGATGGGAATATCAGTCAGTGTGAGCAGCTGGGATGATGGGAATATCAGTCAGTGTGTGAGCAGCTGGGATGATGGGAATATCAGTCAGTGTGTGAGCAGCTGGGGTGATGGGAATATCAGTCAGTGTGAGCAGCTGGGATGATGGGAATATCAGTCAGTGTGTGAGCAGCTGGGATGATGGGAATATCAGTCAGTGTGAGAGCAGCTGGGGTGATGGGAACATCAGTGTGTGTGAGCAGCTGGGATGATGGGAATATCAGTCAGTGTGAGCAGCTGGGATGATGGGAATATCAGTCAGTGTGAGCAGCTGGGGTGATGGGAATATCAGTGTGTGTGAGCAGCTGGGATGATGGGAATATCAGTGTGTGAGAGCAGCTGGGATGATGGGAATATCAGTGTGTGTGAGCAGCTGGGATGATGGGAATATCAGTCAGTGTGTGAGCAGCTGGGGTGATGGGAATATCAGTCAGTGTGAGCAGCTGGGATGATGGGAATATCAGTGTGTGTGAGCAGCTGGGATGATGGGAATATCAGTCAGTGTGTGAGCAGCTGGGGTGATGGGAATATCAGTCAGTGTGAGCAGCTGGGATGATGGGAATATCAGTGTGTGTGAGCAGCTGGGATGATGGGAATATCAGTCAGTGTGTGAGCAGCTGGGGTGATGGGAATATCAGTGTGTGTGAGCAGCTGGGATGATGGGAATATCAGTGTGTGTGAGCAACTGGGATGATGGGAATATCAGTGTGTGTGAGCAGCTGGGGTGATGGGAATATCAGTCAGTGTGAGCAGCTGGGATGATGGGAATATCAGTGTGTGTGAGCAGCTGGGATGATGGGAATATCAGTGTGTGTGAGCAGCTGGGATGATGGGAATATCAGTGTGTGTGAGCAGCTGGGATGATGGGAATATCAGTCAGTGTGTGAGCAGCTGGGGTGATGGGAATATCAGTGTGTGTGAGCAGCTGTGACGATGGGAATATCAGTCAGTGTGTGAGCAGCTGGGATGATGGGAATATCAGTGTGTAAGCAGCTGGAACGATGGGAATATCAGTCAGTGTGTGAGCAGCTGGGATGATGGGAATATCAGTGTGTGTGTGAGCAGCTGGGATGATGGGAATATTAGTGTGTGTGAGCAGCTGGGATGATGGGAATATCAGTCAGTGTGAGCAGCTGGGATGATGGGAATATCAGTGTGTGTGAGCAGCTGGGCTGATGGGAATATCAGTCAGTGTGAGCAGCTGGGATGATGGGAATATCAGTCAGTGTGTGAGCAGCTGGGATGATGGGAATATCAGTCAGTGTGTGAGCAGCTGGGATGATGGGAATATCAGTCAGTGTGAGCAGCTGGGCTGATGGGAATATCAGTCAGTGTGAGAGCAGCTGGGGTGATGGGAACATCAGTGTGTGTGAGCAGCTGGGATAATGGGAATATCAGTCAGTGTGAGCAGCTGGGATGATGGGAATATCAGTCAGTGTGAGCAGCTGGGATGATGGGAATATCAGTCAGTGTGAGAGCAGCTGGGGTGATGGGAACATCAGTGTGTGTGAGCAGCTGGGATAATGGGAATATCAGTCAGTGTGAGCAGCTGGGATGATGGGAATATCAGTCAGTGTGAGCAGCTGGGATGATGGGAATATCAGTCAGTGTGTGAGCAGCTGGGGTGATGGGAATATCAGTGTGTGTGAGCAGCTGGGATGATGGGAATATCAGTCAGTGTGTGAGCAGCTGGGGTGATGGGAATATCAGTGTGTGTGAGCAGCTGGGATGATGGGAATATCAGTCAGTGTGAGCAGCTGGGATGATGGGAATATCAGTCAGTGTGAGCAGCTGGGATGATGGGAATATCAGTCAGTGTGTGAGCAGCTGGGGTGATGGGAATATCAGTGTGTGTGAGCAGCTGGGATGATGGGAATATCAGTGTGTGTGAGCAGCTGGGATGATGGGAATATCAGTCAGTGTGAGCAGCTGGGATGATGGGAATATCAGTCAGTGTGAGCACCTGGGATGATGGGAATATCAGTCAGTGTGTGAGCAGCTGGGGTGATGGGAATATCAGTGTGTGTGAGCAGCTGGGATGATGGGAATATCAGTGTGTGTGAGCAGCTGGGATGATGGGAATATCAGTCAGTGTGTGAGCAGCTGGGGTGATGGGAATATCAGTCAGTGTGAGCAGCTGGGATGATCGGAATATCAGTGTGTGTGAGCAGCTGGGATGATGGTAATATCAGTGTGTGTGAGCAGCTGGGATGATGGGAATATCAGTGTGTGTGAGCAGCTGGGATGATGGGAATATCAGTGTGTGTGAGCAGCTGGGATGATGGGAATATCAGTCAGTGTGTGAGCAGCTGGGATGATGGGAATATCAGTGTGTGTGAGCAGCTGGGATGATGGGAATATCAGTGTGTGTGAGCAGCTGGGATGATGGGAATATCAGTCAGTGTGTGAGCAGCTGGGGTGATGGGAATATCAGTGTGTGTGAGCAGCTGGAATGATGGGAATATCAGTCAGTGTGTGAGCAGCTGGGGTGATGGGAATATCAGTGTGTGTGAGCAGCTGGGATGATGGGAATATCAATCAGTGTGTGAGCAGCTGGGATGATGGGAATATCAGTTTGTGAGCAGCTGGGATGATGGGAATATCAGTGTGTGAGCAGCTGGGATGATGGGAATATCAGTGTGTGAGCAGCTGGGATGATGGGAATATCAGTCAGTGTGAAAGCAGCTGGGATGATGGGAATATCAGTGTGTGTGAGCAGCTGGGATGATGGGAATATCAGTCAGTGTGTGAGCAGCTGGGATGATGGGAATATCAGTGTGTGAGCAGCTGGGATGATGGGAATATCAGTGTGTGAGCAGCTGGGATGATGGGAATATCAGTCAGCGTCTGAGCAGCTGGGATGATGGGAATATCAGTGTGTGTGAGCAGCTGGGATGATGGGAATATCAGTCAGTGTGTGAGCAGCGGGGATGATGGGAATATCAGTGTGTGAGCAGCTGGGATGATGGGAATATCAGTCAGTGTGTGAGCAGCTGGGATGATGGGAATATCAGTGTGTGTGAGCAGCTGGGATGATGGGAATATCAGTGTGTGAGCAGCTGGGATGATGGGAATATCAGTGTGTGTGAGCAGCTGGGATGATGGGAATATCAGTGTGTGTGAGCAGCTGGGATGATGGGAATATCAGTCAGTGTGTGAGCAGCTGGGATGATGGGAATATCAGCGTGTGTGAGCAGCTGGGATGATGGGAATATCAGTCAGTGTGTGAGCAGCTGGGATGATGGGAATATCAGTGTGTGAGCAGCTGGGATGATGGGAATATCAGTGTGTGTGAGCAGCTGGGATGATGGGAATATCAGTGTGTGTGAGCAGCTGGGATGATGGGAATATCAGTCAGTGTGTGAGCAGCTGGGATGATGGGAATATCAGTGTGTGAGCAGCTGGGATGATGGGAATATCAGTGTGTGAGCAGCTGGGAGGATGGGAATATCAGTGTGTGTGAGCAGCTGGGGTGATGGGAATATCAGTCAGTGTGTGAGCAGCTGGGATGATGGGAATATCAGCCAGTGTGTGAGCAGCTGGGATGATGGGAATATCAGTGTGTGTGAGCAGCTGGGATGATGGGAATATCTGTCAGTGTGTGAGCAGCTGGGATGATGAGAATATCAGTGTGTGTGAGCAGCTGGGATGATGGGAATATCAGTGTGTGTGAGCAGCTGGGATGATGGGAATATCAGTGTGTGTGAGCAGCTGGGGTGATGGGAATATCAGTCAGTGTGTGAGCAGCTGGGATGATGGGAATATCAGTGTGTGAGCAGCTGGGATGATGGGAATATCAATGTGTGTGAGCAGCTGGGATGATGGGAATATCAGTCAGTGTGTGAGCAGCTGGGATGATGGGAATATCAGTGTGTGTGAGCAGCTGGGATGATGGGAATATCAGTGTGTGTGAGCAGCTGGGGTGATGGGAATATCAGTCAGTGTGTGAGCAGCTGGGGTGATGGGAATATCAGTCAGTGTGAGCAGCTGGGATGATGCGAATATCAGTGTGTGAGCAGCTGGGGTGATGGGAATATCAGTCAATGTGAGCAGCTGGGATGATGGGAATATCAGTCAGTGTGTGAGCAGCTGGGATGATGGGAATATCAGTCAGTGTGTGAGCAGCTGGGATGATGGGAATATCAGTGTGTGAGCAGCTGGGATGATGGGAATATCAGTCAGTGTGAGCAGCTGGGATGATGGGAATATCAGTGTGTGTGAGCAGCTGGGATGATGGGAATATCAGTGTGTGTGTGAGCAGCTGGGGTGATGGGAATATCAGTGTGTGTGAGCAGCTGGGATGATGGGAATATCAGTGTGTGAGCAGCTGGGATGATGGGAATATCAGTGTGTGAGCAGATGGGAGGATGGGAATATCAGTGTGTGTGAGCAGCTGGGATGATGGGAATATAAGTCCGTGTGTGAGCAGCTGTGATGATGGGAATATCAGTCATTCTGTGAGCAGCTGGGATGATGGGAATATCAGTCAGTGTGAGCAGCTGGGATGATGGGAACATCAGTCAGTGTGTGAGCAGCTGGGATGATGGCAATATCAGTGTGTAAGCAGCTGGAACGATGGGAATATCAGTCAGTGTGTGAGCAGCTGGGATGATGGGAATATCAGTCAGTGTGAGCAGCTGGGGTGATGGGAATATCAGTCAGTGTGAGCAGCTGGGACGATGGGAATATCAGTCAGTGTGTGAGCAGCTGGGGTGATGGGAATATCAGTCAGTGTGAGCAGCTGGGATGATGGGAATATCAGTCAGTGTGAGCAGCTGGGATGATGGGAATATCAGTGTGTGTGAGCAGCTGGGATGATGGGAATATCAGTCAGTGTGTGAGCAGCTGGGATGATGGGAATATCAGTGTGTGTGAGCAGCTGGGATGATGGGAATATCAGTCAGTGTGTGAGCAGCTGGGATGATGGGAATATCAGTGTGTGTGAGCAGCTGGGATGATGGGAATATCAGTGTGTGTGAGCAGCTGGGATGATGGGAATATCAGTCAGTGTGTGAGCAGCTGGGATGATGGGAATATCAGTGTGTGTGAGCAGCTGGGATGATGGGAATATCAGTCAGTGTGTGAGCAGCTGGGATGATGGGATTATCAGTGTGTGAGCAGCTGGGATGATGGGAATATCAGTCAGTGTGAGCAGCTGGGATGATGGGAATATCAGTCAGTGTGTGAGCAGCTGGGATGATGGGAATATCAGTCAGTGTGAGCAGCTGGGACGATGGGAATATCAGTCAGTGTGTGAGTAGCTGGGATGATGGGAATATCAGTCAGTGTGAGCAGCTGGGATGATGGGAATATCAGTGTGTGAGCAGCTGGGATGATGGGAATATCAGTGTGTGAGCAGCTGGGATGATGGGAATATCAGGGAGTGTGAGCAGCTGGGACGATGGGAATATCAGGTGTGTGAGCAGCTGGGATGATGGGAATATCAGTCAGTGTGTGAGCAGCTGGGGTGATGGGAATATCAGTCAGTGGGAGCAGCTGGGACGATGGGAATATCAGTCAGTGTGTGAGTAGCTGGGATGATGGGAATATCAGTGTGTGAGCAGCTGGGATGATGGGAATATCAGTGTGTGTGAGCAGCTGGGATGATGGGAATATCAGTGTGTGTGAGCAGCTGGGATGATGGGAATGTCAGTGTGTGAGCAGCTGGGATGATGGGAATATCAGTCAGTGTTTGAGCAGCTGGGATGATGGGAATATCAGTGTGTGTGAGCAGCTGGGATGATGGGAATATCAGTCAGTGTGTGAGCAGCTGGGATGATGGGAATATCAGTGTGTGAGAGCAGCTGGGATGATGGGAATATCAGTCAGTGTGTGAGCAGCTGGGATGATGGGAATATCAGTGTGTGTGAGCAGCTGGGATGATGGGAATATCAGTGTGTGTGAGCAGCTGGGGTGATGGGAATATCAGTCAGTGTGTGAGCAGCTGGGGTGATGGGAATATCAGTCAGTGTGAGCAGCTGGGATGATGGGAATATCAGTGTGTGAGCAGCTGGGGTGATGGGAATATCAGTCAATGTGAGCAGCTGGGATGATGGGAATATTAGTCAGTGTGTGAGCAGCTGGGATGATGGGAATATCAGTCAGTGTGTGAGCAGCTGGGATGATGGGAATATCAGTGTGTGAGCAGCTGGGATGATGGGAATATCAGTCAGTGTGAGCAGCTGGGATGATGGGAATATCAGTGTGTGTGAGCAGCTGGGATGATGGGAATATCAGTGTGTGTGTGAGCAGCTGGGGTGATGGGAATATCAGTGTGTGTGAGCAGCTGGGATGATGGGAATATCAGTGTGTGAGCAGCTGGGATGATGGGAATATCAGTGTGTGAGCAGCTGGGAGGATGGGAATATCAGTGTGTGTGAGCAGCTGGGATGATGGGAATATAAGTCAGTGTGTGAGCAGCTGTGAAGTTGGGAATATCAGTCATTGTGTGAGCAGCTGGGATGATGGGAATATCAGTCAGTGTGAGCAGCTGGGATTATGGGAACATCAGTCAGTGTGTGAGCAGCTGGGATGATGGGAATATCAGTGTGTAAGCAGCTGGAACGATGGGAATATCAGTCAGAGTGTGAGCAGCTGGGATGATGGGAATATCAGTCAGTGTGAGCAACTGGGGTGATGGGAATATCAGTCAGTGTGAGCAGCTGGGATGATGGGAATATCAGTGTGTGTGAGCAGCTGGGATGATGGGAATATCAGTCAGTGTGTGAGCAGCTGGGATGATGGGAATATCAGTGTGTGTGAGCAGCTGGGATGATGGGAATATCAGTCAGTGTGTGAGCAGCTGGGATGATGGGAATATCAGTGTGTGTGAGCAGCTGGGGTGATGGGAATATCAGTCAGTGTGAGCAGCTGGGATGATGGGAATATCAGTCAGTGTGAGCAGCTGGGATGATGGGAATATCAGTCAGTGTGTGAGCAGCTGGGATGATGGGAATATCAGTCAGTGTGAGCAGCTGGGACGATGGGAATATCAGTCAGTGTGAGCAGCTGGGACGATGGGAATATCAGTCAGTGTGTGAGCAGCTGGGGTGATGGGAATATCAGTCAGTGTGTGAGCAGCTGGGATGATGGGAATATCAGTCAGTGTGAGCAGCTGGGGTGATGGGAATATCAGTCAGTGTGAGCAGCTGGGACGATGGGAATATCAGTCAGTGTGTGAGCAGCTGGGGTGATGGGAATATCAGTCAGTGTGTGAGCAGCTGGGGTGATGGGAATATCAGTGTGTGTGAGCAGCTGGGATGATGGGAATATCAGTCAGTGTGAGCAGCTGGGATGATGGGAATATCAGTCAGTGTGAGCAGCTGGGATGATGGGAATATCAGTCAGTGTGTGAGCAGCTGGGATGATGGGAATATCAGTCAGTGTGAGCAGCTGGGATGATGGGAATATCAGTCAGTGTGTGAGCAGCTGGGATGATGGGAATATCAGTCAGTGTGAGAGCAGCTGGGATGATGGGAATATCAGTGTGTGTGAGCAGCTGGGATGATGGAAATATCAGTCAGTGTGTGAGCAGCTGGGATGATGGGAATATCAGTGTGCGTGAGCAGCTGGGATGATGGGAATATCAGTGTGTGTGAGCAGCTGGGATGATGGGAATATCAGTCAGTGTGTGAGCAGCTGGGATGATGGGAATATCAGTCAGTGTGAGCAGCTGGGATGATGGGAATATCAGTCAGTGTGAGCAGCTGGGATGATGGGAATATCAGTCAGTGTGTGAGCAGCTGGGATGATGGGAATATCAGTCAGTGTGTGAGCAGCTGGGATGATGGGAATATCAGTGTGTGTGAGCAGCTGGGATGATGGGAATATCAGTGTGTGTGTGAGCAGCTGGGGTGATGGGAATATCAGTGTGTGTGAGCAGCTGGGATGATGGGAATATCAGTGTGTGAGCAGCTGGGATGATGGGAATATCAGTGTGTGAGCAGCTGGGAGGATGGGAATATCAGTGTGTGTGAGCAGCTGGGATGATGGGAATATAAGTCAGTGTGTGAGCAGCTGTGAAGTTGGGAATATCAGTCATTGTGTGAGCAGCTGGGATGATGGGAATATCAGTCAGTGTGAGCAGCTGGGATGATGGGAACATCAGTCAGTGTGTGAGCAGCTGGGATGATGGGAATATCAGTGTGTAAGCAGCTGGAACGATGGGAATATCAGTCAGAGTGTGAGCAGCTGGGATGATGGGAATATCAGTCAGTGTGAGCAACTGGGGTGATGGGAATATCAGTCAGTGTGAGCAGCTGGGATGATGGGAATATCAGTGTGTGTGAGCAGCTGGGATGATGGGAATATCAGTCAGTGTGTGAGCAGCTGGGATGATGGGAATATCAGTGTGTGTGAGCAGCTGGGATGATGGGAATATCAGTCAGTGTGTGAGCAGCTGGGATGATGGGAATATCAGTGTGTGTGAGCAGCTGGGGTGATGGGAATATCAGTCAGTGTGAGCAGCTGGGATGATGGGAATATCAGTCAGTGTGAGCAGCTGGGATGATGGGAATATCAGTCAGTGTGTGAGCAGCTGGGATGATGGGAATATCAGTCAGTGTGAGCAGCTGGGACGATGGGAATATCAGTCAGTGTGAGCAGCTGGGACGATGGGAATATCAGTCAGTGTGTGAGCAGCTGGGGTGATGGGAATATCAGTCAGTGTGTGAGCAGCTGGGATGATGGGAATATCAGTCAGTGTGAGCAGCTGGGGTGATGGGAATATCAGTCAGTGTGAGCAGCTGGGACGATGGGAATATCAGTCAGTGTGTGAGCAGCTGGGGTGATGGGAATATCAGTCAGTGTGTGAGCAGCTGGGGTGATGGGAATATCAGTGTGTGTGAGCAGCTGGGATGATGGGAATATCAGTCAGTGTGAGCAGCTGGGATGATGGGAATATCAGTCAGTGTGAGCAGCTGGGATGATGGGAATATCAGTCAGTGTGTGAGCAGCTGGGATGATGGGAATATCAGTCAGTGTGAGCAGCTGGGATGATGGGAATATCAGTCAGTGTGTGAGCAGCTGGGATGATGGGAATATCAGTCAGTGTGAGAGCAGCTGGGATGATGGGAATATCAGTGTGTGTGAGCAGCTGGGATGATGGGAATATCAGTCAGTGTGTGAGCAGCTGGGATGATGGGAATATCAGTGTGCGTGAGCAGCTGGGATGATGGGAATATCAGTGTGTGTGAGCTGCTGGGATGATGGGAATATCAGTCAGTGTGTGAGCAGCTGGGATGATGGGAATATCAGTCAGTGTGAGCAGCTGGGATGATGGGAATATCAGTCAGTGTGTGAGCAGCTGGGGTGATGGGAATATCAGTCAGTGTGAGCAGCTGGGATGATGGGAATATCAGTCAGTGTGTGAGCAGCTGGGATGATGGGAATATCAGTCAGTGTGAGAGCAGCTGGGATGATGGGAATATCAGTGTGTGTGAGCAGCTGGGGTGATGGGAATATCAGTGTGTGTGAGCAGCTGGGATGATGGGAATATCAGTCAGTGTGTGAGCAGCTGGGATGATGGGAATATCAGTGTGTGTGAGCAGCTGGGATGATGGGAATATCAGTGTGTGTGAGCAGCTGGGATGATGGGAATATCAGTCAGTGTGTGAGCAGCTGGGATGATGGGAATATCAGGTGTGTGAGCAGCTGGGATGATGGGAATATCAGTCAGTGTGTGAGCAGCTGGGGTGATGGGAATATCAGTGTGTGTGAGCAGCTGGCATGATGGGAATATCAGTGTGTGTGAGCAGCTGGGATGATGGGAATATCAGTCAGTGTGCGAGCAGCTGGGATGATGGGAATATCAGTCAGTGTTTGAGCAGCTGGGATGATGGGAATATCAGTGTGTGTGAGCAGCTGGGATGATGGAAATATCAGTGTGTGTGAGCAGCTGGAATGATGGGAATATCAGTGTGTGTGAGCAGCTGGGATGATGGGAATGTCAGTGTGTGAGCAGCTGGGATGATGGGAATATCAGTCAGTGTGTGTGAGCAGCTGGGATGATGGGAATATCAGTGTGTGTGAGCAGCTGGGATGATGGGAATATCAGTGTGTGTGAGCAGCTGGGATGCTGGGAATATCAGTGTGTGAGCAGCTGGGATGATGGGAATATCAGTGTGTGTGAGCAGCTGGGATGATAGGAATATCAGTCAGTGTGCGAGCAGCTGGGATGATGGGAATATCAGTCAGTGTTTGAGCAGCTGGGATGATGGGAATATCAGTGTGTGTGAGCAGCTGGGATGATGGGAATATCAGTGTGTGTGAGCATCTGGGATGATGGGAATATCAGTGTGTGAGCAGCTGGGATGATGGGAATATCAGTGTGTGTGAGCAGCTGGGATGATGGGAATATCAGTGTGTGTGAGCAGCTGGGATGATGGGAATGTCAGTGTGTGAGCAGCTGGGATGATGGGAATATCAGTCAGTGTTTGAGCAGCTGGGATGATGGGAATATCAGTGTGTGTGAGCAGCTGGGATGATGGGAATATCAGTGTGTGTGAGCAGCTGGGATGATGGGAATATCAGTGTGTGAGCAGCTGGGATGATGGGAAAATCAGTGTGTGTGAGCAGCTGGGATGATTGGAATATCAGTGTGTGTGAGCAGCTGGGATGATGGGAATGTCAGTGTGTGAGCAGCTGGGATGATGGGAATATCAGTCAGTGTGTGAGCAGCTGGGATGATGGGAATATCAGTGTGTGAGCAGCTGGGATGATGGGAATATCAGTGTGTGTGAGCAGCTGGAATGATGGGAATATCAGTGTGTGTGAGCAGCTGGGATGATGGGAATATCAGTGTGTGTGAGCAGCTGGGGTGATGGGAGTATCAGTCAGTGTGTGAGCAGCTGGGACGATGGGAATATCAGTGTGTGTGAGCAGCAGGGATGATGGGAGTATCAGTCAGTGTGTGAGCAGCTGGGACGATGGGAATATGAGTCAGTGTGTGAGCAGCTGGGATGATGGGAATATCAGTGTGTGTGAGCAGCTGGGATGATGGGAATATCAGTCAGTGTGAGCAGCTGGGATGATGGGAATATCAGTCAGTGTGTGCAGCTGGGATGATGGGAATATCAGTCAGTGTGAGCAGCTGGGATGATGGGAATATCAGTCAGTGTGTGAGCAGCTGGGATGATGGGAATATCAGTGTGTGTGAGCAGCTGTGACGATGGGAATATCAGTCAGTGTGTGAGCAGCTGGGATGATGGGAATATCAGTGTGTGTGAGCAGCTGGGATGATGGGAGTATCAGTCAGTGTGTGAGCAGCTGGGACGATGGGAATATCAGTCAGTGTGTGAGCAGCTGGGATGATGGGAATATCAGTGTGTGTGAGCAGCTGGGATGATGGGAATATCAGTCAGTGTGAGCAGCTGGGATGATGGGAATATCAGTCAGTGTGAGCAGCTGGGATGATGGGAATATCAGTCAGTGTGAGCAGCTGGGATGATGGGAATATCAGTCAGTGTGAGAGCAGCTGGGATGATGGTAATATCAGTGTGTGAGCAGCTGGGATGATGGGAATATCAGTCAGTGTGAGCAGCTGGGATGATGGGAATATCAGTCAGTGTGTGAGCAGCTGGGATGATGGGAATATCAGTGTGTGTGAGCAGCTGTGACGATGGGAATATCAGTCAGTGTGTGAGCAGCTGGGACGATAGGAATGTCAGTGTGTGTGAGCAGCTGGGATGATAGGAATATCAGTGTGTGTGAGCAGCTGGGATGATGGGAATATCAGTGTGTGTGAGCAGCTGGGATGATGGGAATATCAGTCAGTGTGAGCAGCTGGGATGATGGGAATATCAGTCAGTGTGAGCAGCTGGGATGATGGGAATATCAGTCAGTGTGAGCAGCTGGGATGATGGGAATATCAGTCAGTGTGAGCAGCTGGGATGATGGGAATATCAGTCAGTGTGTGAGCAGCTGGGATGATGGGAATATCAGTGTGTGTGAGCAGCTGTGACGATGGGAATATCAGTCAGTGTGTGAGCAGCTGGGACGATAGGAATGTCAGTGTGTGTGAGCAGCTGGGATGATGGGAATATCAGTCAGTGTGTGAGCAGCTGGGATGATGGGAATATCAGTGTGTGTGAGCAGCTGGGATGATGGGAATGTCAGTGTGTGTGAGCAGCTGGGATGATGGGAATATCAGTCAGTGTGTGAGCAGCTGGGATGATGGGAATATCAGTGTGTGTGAGCAGCTGGGATGATGGGAATATCAGTCAGTGTGTGAGCAGCTGGGATGATGGGAATATCAGTGTGTGTGAGCAGCTGGGACGATGGGAATATCAGTCAGTGTGTGAGCAGCTGGGATGATGGGAATATCAGTGTGTGTGAGCAGCTGGGATGATGGGAATATCAGTGTGTGTGAGCAGCTGGGATGATGGGAATATCAGTGTGTGAGCAGCTGGGATGATGGGAATATCAGTCAGTGTGAGCAGCTGGGATGATGGGAATATCAGTGTGTGTGAGCAGCTGGGATGATGGGAATATCAGTGTGTGTGTGAGCAGCTGGGGTGATGGGAATATCAGTGTGTGTGAGCAGCTGGGATGATGGGAATATCAGTGTGTGAGCAGCTGGGATGATGGGAATATCAGTGTGTGAGCAGATGGGAGGATGGGAATATCAGTGTGTGTGAGCAGCTGTGATGATGGGAATATCAGTCATTCTGTGAGCAGCTGGGATGATGGGAATATCAGTCAGTGTGAGCAGCTGGGATGATGGGAACATCAGTCAGTGTGTGAGCAGCTGGGATGATGGGAATATCAGTGTGTAAGCAGCTGGAACGATGGGAATATCAGTCAGTGTGTGAGCAGCTGGGATGATGGGAATATCAGTCAGTGTGAGCAGCTGGGGTGATGGGAATATCAGTCAGTGTGAGCAGCTGGGACGATGGGAATATCAGTCAGTGTGTGAGCAGCTGGGGTGATGGGAATATCAGTCAGTGTGAGCAGCTGGGATGATGGGAATATCAGTCAGTGTGAGCAGCTGGGATGATGGGAATATCAGTGTGTGTGAGCAGCTGGGATGATGGGAATATCAGTCAGTGTGTGAGCAGCTGGGATGATGGGAATATCAGTGTGTGTGAGCAGCTGGGATGATGGGAATATCAGTGTGTGTGAGCAGCTGGGATGATGGGAATATCAGTCAGTGTGTGAGCAGCTGGGATGAGGGGAATATCAGTGTGTGTGAGCAGCTGGGATGATGGGAATATCAGTCAGTGTGTGAGCAGCTGGGATGATGGGATTATCAGTGTGTGAGCAGCTGGGATGATGGGAATATCAGTCAGTGTGAGCAGCTGGGATGATGGGAATATCAGTCAGTGTGTGAGCAGCTGGGATGATGGGAATATCAGTCAGTGTGAGCAGCTGGGACGATGGGAATATCAGTCAGTGTGTGAGTAGCTGGGATGATGGGAATATCAGTCAGTGTGAGCAGCTGGGATGATGGGAATATCAGTGTGTGAGCAGCTGGGATGATGGGAATATCAGTGTGTGAGCAGCTGGGATGATGGGAATATCAGGGAGTGTGAGCAGCTGGGACGATGGGAATATCAGGTGTGTGAGCAGCTGGGGTGATGGGAATATCAGTCAGTGTGTGAGCAGCTGGGGTGATGGGAATATCAGTCAGTGTGAGCAGCTGGGACGATGGGAATATCAGTCAGTGTGTGAGTAGCTGGGATGATGGGAATATCAGTGTGTGAGCAGCTGGGATGATGGGAATATCAGTGTGTGTGAGCAGCTGGGATGATGGGAATATCAGTGTGTGTGAGCAGCTGGGATGATGGGAATGTCAGTGTGTGAGCAGCTGGGATGATGGGAATATCAGTCAGTGTTTGAGCAGCTGGGATGATGGGAATATCAGTGTGTGTGAGCAGCTGGGATGATGGGAATATCAGTCAGTGTGTGAGCAGCTGGGATGATGGGAATATCAGTGTGTGAGCAGCTGGGAGGATGGGAATATCAGTGTGTGTGAGCAGCTGGGGTGATGGGAATATCAGTCAGTGTGTGAGCAGCTGGGATGATGGGAATATCAGTCAGTGTGTGAGCAGCTGGGATGATGGGAATATCAGTGTGTGTGAGCAGCTGGGATGATGGGAATATCAGTCAGTGTGTGAGCAGCTGGGATGATGAGAACATCAGTGTGTGTGAGCAGCTGGGATGATGGGAATATCAGTGTGTGTGAGCAGCTGGGATGATGGGAATATCAGTGTGTGTGAGCAGCTGGGGTGATGGGAATATCAGTCAGTGTGTGAGCAGCTGGGATGATGGGAATATCAGTCAGTGTGTGAGCAGCTGGGATGATGGGAATATCAGTGTGTGTGAGCAGCTGGGATGATGGGAATATCAGTCAGTGTGTGAGCAGCTGGGATGATGGGAATATCAGTGTGTGTGAGCAGCTGGGATGATGGGAATATCAGTGTGTGTGAGCAGCTGGGGTGATGGGAATATCAGTCAGTGTGTGAGCAGCTGGGGTGATGGGAATATCAGTCAGTGTGAGCAGCTGGGATGATGGGAATATCAGTGTGTGAGCAGCTGGGGTGATGGGAATATCAGTCAATGTGAGCAGCTGGGATGATGGGAATATCAGTCAGTGTGTGAGCAGCTGGGATGATGGGAATATCAGTCAGTGTGTGAGCAGCTGGGATGATGGGAATATCAGTGTGTGAGCAGCTGGGATGATGGGAATATCAGTCAGTGTGAGCAGCTGGGATGATGGGAATATCAGTGTGTGTGAGCAGCTGGGATGATGGGAATATCAGTGTGTGTGTGAGCAGCTGGGGTGATGGGAATATCAGTGTGTGTGAGCAGCTGGGATGATGGGAATATCAGTGTGTGAGCAGCTGGAATGATGGGAATATCAGTGTGTGAGCAGCTGGGAGGATGGGAATATCAGTGTGTGTGAGCAGCTGGGATGATGGGAATATAAGTCAGTGTGTGAGCAGCTGTGAAGTTGGGAATATCAGTCATTGTGTGAGCAGCTGGGATGATGGGAATATCAGTCAGTGTGAGCAGCTGGGATGATGGGAACATCAGTCAGTGTGTGAGCAGTTGGGATGATGGGAATATCAGTGTGTAAGCAGCTGGAACGATGGGAATATCAGTCAGAGTGTGAGCAGCTGGGATGATGGGAATATCAGTCAGTGTGAGCAGCTGGGGTGATGGGAATATCAGTCAGTGTGAGCAGCTGGGATGATGGGAATATCAGTGTGTGTGAGCAGCTGGGATGATGGGAATATCAGTCAGTGTGTGAGCAGCTGGGATGATGGGAATATCAGTGTGTGTGAGCAGCTGGGATGATGGGAATATCAGTCAGTGTGTGAGCAGCTGGGATGATGGGAATATCAGTGTGTGTGAGCAGCTGGGGTGATGGGAATATCAGTCAGTGTGAGCAGCTGGGATGATGGGAATATCAGTCAGTGTGAGCAGCTGGGATGATGGGAATATCAGTCAGTGTGTGAGCAGCTGGGATGATGGGAATATCAGTCAGTGTGAGCAGCTGGGACGATGGGAATATCAGTCAGTGTGAGCAGCTGGGACGATGGGAATATCAGTCAGTGTGTGAGCAGCTGGGGTGATGGGAATATCAGTCAGTGTGTGAGCAGCTGGGATGATGGGAATATCAGTCAGTGTGAGCAGCTGGGGTGATGGGAATATCAGTCAGTGTGAGCAGCTGGGACGATGGGAATATCAGTCAGTGTGTGAGCAGCTGGGGTGATGGGAATATCAGTCAGTGTGTGAGCAGCTGGGGTGATGGGAATATCAGTGTGTGTGAGCAGCTGGGATGATGGGAATATCAGTCAGTGTGAGCAGCTAAGATGATGGGAATATCAGTCAGTGTGAGCAGCTGGGATGATGGGAATATCAGTCAGTGTGTGAGCAGCTGGGATAATGGGAATATCAGTCAGTGTGAGCAGCTGGGATGATGGGAATATCAGTCAGTGTGTGAGCAGCTGGGATGATGGGAATATCAGTCAGTGTGAGAGCAGCTGGGATGATGGGAATATCAGTCAGTGTGTGAGCAGCTGGGTTGATGGGAATATCAGTGTGCGTGAGCAGCTGGGATGATGGGAATATCAGTGTGTGTGAGCAGCTGGGATGATGGGAATATCAGTCAGTGTGTGAGCAGCTGGGATGATGGGAATATCAGTCAGTGTGAGCAGCTGGGATGATGGGAATATCAGTCAGTGTGTGAGCAGCTGGGGTGATGGGAATATCAGTCAGTGTGAGCAGCTGGGATGATGGGAATATCAGTCAGTGTGTGAGCAGCTGGGATGATGGGAATATCAGTCAGTGTGAGAGCAGCTGGGATGATGGGAATATCAGTGTGTGTGAGCAGCTGGGGTGATGGGAATATCAGTGTGTGTGAGCAGCTGGGATGATGGGAATATCAGTCAGTGTGTGAGCAGCTGGGATGATGGGAATATCAGTGTGTGTGAGCAGCTGGGATGATGGGAATATCAGTGTGTGTGAGCAGCTGGGATGATGGGAATATCAGTCAGTGTGTGAGCAGCTGGGATGATGGGAATATCAGTGTGTGTGAGCAGCTGGGATGATGGGAATATCAGTCAGTGTGTGAGCAGCTGGGATGATGGGAATATCAGTGTGTGAGCAGCTGGGATGATGGGAATATCAGTCAGTGTGAGCAGCTGGGATGATGGGAATATCAGTCAGTGTGTGAGCAGCTGGGGTGATGGGAATATCAGTCAGTGTGAGCAGCTGGGATGATGGGAATATCAGTGTGTGTGAGCAGCTGGGACGATGGGAATATCAGTCAGTGTGTGAGTAGCTGGGATGATGGGAATATCAGTCAGTGTGAGCAGCTGGGATGATGTGAATATCAGGTGTGTGAGCAGCTGGGATGATGGGAATATCAGTCAGTGTGTGAGCAGCTGGGGTGATGGGAATATCAGTGTGTGTGAGCAGCTGGCATGATGGGAATATCAGTGTGTGTGAGCAGCTGGGATGATGGGAATATCAGTCAGTGTGCGAGCAGCTGGGATGATGGGAATATCAGTCAGTGTTTGAGCAGCTGGGATGATGGGAATATCAGTGTGTGTGAGCAGCTGGGATGATGGAAATATCAGTGTGTGTGAGCAGCTGGGATGATGGGAATATCAGTGTGTGTGAGCAGCTGGGATGATGGGAATGTCAGTGTGTGAGCAGCTGGGATGATGGGAATATCAGTCAGTGTGTGTGAGCAGCTGGGATGATGGGAATATCAGTGTGTGTGAGCAGCTGGGATGATGGGAATATCAGTGTGTGTGAGCAGCTGGGATGCTGGGAATATCAGTGTGTGAGCAGCTGGGATGATGGGAATATCAGTGTGTGTGAGCAGCTGGGATGATGGGAATATCAGTCAGTGTGCGAGCAGCTGGGATGATGGGAATATCAGTCAGTGTTTGAGCAGCTGGGATGATGGGAATATCAGTGTGTGTGAGCAGCTGGGATGATGGGAATATCAGTGTGTGTGAGCAGCTGGGATGATGGGAATATCAGTGTGTGAGCAGCTGGGATGATGGGAATATCAGTGTGTGTGAGCAGCTGGGATGATGGGAATATCAGTGTGTGTGAGCAGCTGGGATGATGGGAATGTCAGTGTGTGAGCAGCTGGGATGATGGGAATATCAGTCAGTGTTTGAGCAGCTGGGATGATGGGAATATCAGTGTGTGTGAGCAGCTGGGATGATGGGAATATCAGTGTGTGTGAGCAGCTGGGATGATGGGAATATCAGTGTGTGAGCAGCTGGGATGATGGGAAAATCAGTGTGTGTGAGCAGCTGGGATGATGGGAATATCAGTGTGTGTGAGCAGCTGGGATGATGGGAATGTCAGTGTGTGAGCAGCTGGGATGATGGGAATATCAGTCAGTGTGTGAGCAGCTGGGATGATGGGAATATCAGTGTGTGAGCAGCTGGGATGATGGGAATATCAGTGTGTGTGAGCAGCTGGAATGATGGGAATATCAGTGTGTGTGAGCAGCTGGGATGATGGGAATATCAGTGTGTGTGAGCAGCTGGGATGATGGGAGTATCAGTCAGTGTGTGAGCAGCTGGGACGATGGGAATATCAGTCAGTGTGAGCAGCTGGGATGATGGGAATATCAGTCAGTGTGAGCAGCTGGGATGATGGGAATATCAGTCAGTGTGAGAGCAGCTGGGATGATGGTAATATCAGTGTGTGAGCAGCTGGGATGATGGGAATATCAGTCAGTGTGAGCAGCTGGGATGATGGGAATATCAGTCAGTGTGAGCAGCTGGGATGATGGGAATATCAGTCAGTGTGAGCAGCTGGGATGATGGGAATATCAGTCAGTGTGAGAGCAGCTGGGATGATGGTAATATCAGTGTGTGAGCAGCTGGGATGATGGGAATATCAGTCAGTGTGAGCAGCTGGGATGATGGGAATATCAGTCAGTGTGTGAGCAGCTGGGATGATGGGAATATCAGTGTGTGTGAGCAGCTGTGACGATGGGAATATCAGTCAGTGTGTGAGCAGCTGGGACGATAGGAATGTCAGTGTGTGTGAGCAGCTGGGATGATAGGAATATCAGTGTGTGTGAGCAGCTGGGATGATGGGAATATCAGTGTGTGTGAGCAGCTGGGATGATGGGAATATCAGTCAGTGTGAGCAGCTGGGATGATGGGAATATCAGTCAGTGTGAGCAGCTGGGATGATGGGAATATCAGTCAGTGTGAGCAGCTGGGATGATGGGAATATCAGTCAGTGTGAGAGCAGCTGGGATGATGGTAATATCAGTGTGTGAGCAGCTGGGATGATGGGAATATCAGTCAGTGTGAGCAGCTGGGATGATGGGAATATCAGTCAGTGTGTGAGCAGCTGCGATGATGGGAATATCAGTGTGTGTGAGCAGCTGTGACGATGGGAATATCAGTCAGTGTGTGAGCAGCTGGGATGATGGGAATGTCAGTGTGTGTGAGCAGCTGGGATGATAGGAATATCAGTGTGTGTGAGCAGCTGGGATGATGGGAATATCAGTGTGTGTGAGCAGCTGGGATGATGGGAATATCAGTCAGTGTGTGAGCAGCTGGGATGATGGGAATATCAGTCAGTGTGTGAGCAGCTGGGATGATGGGAATATCAGTGTGTGAGCAGCTGGGATGATGGGAATATCAGTCAGTGTGTGAGCAGCTGGGGTGATGGGAATATCAGTCAGTGTGAGCAGCTGGGATGATGGGAATATCAGTGTGTGTGAGCAGCTGGGACGATGGGAATATCAGTCAGTGTGTGAGCAGCTGGGATGATGGGAATATCAGTGTGTGTGAGCAGCTGGGATGATGGGAATATCAGTGTGTGTGAGCAGCTGGGATGATGGGAATATCAGTGTGTGAGCAGCTGGGATGATGGGAATATCAGTCAGTGTGTGAGCAGCTGGGATGATGGGAATATCAGTCAGTGTGTGAGCAGCTGGGATGATGGGAATATCAGTGTGTGTGAGCAGCTGGGACGATGGGAATATCAGTCAGTGTGTGAGCAGCTGGGATGATGGGAATATCAGTCAGTGTGTGAGCAGCTGGGATGATGGGAATATCAGTCAGTGTGTGAGCAGCTGGGATGATGGGAATATCAGTGTGTGTGAGCAGCTGGGATGATGGGAATATCAGTGTGTGAGCAGCTGGGATGATGGGAATATCAGTGTGTGTGAGCAGCTGGGACGATGGGAATATCAGTGTGTGTGAGCAGCTGGGGTGATGGGAATGTCAGTGTGTGTGAGCAGCTGGGATGATGGGAATATCAGTCAGTGTGAGCAGCTGGGATGATGGGAACATCAGTCAGTGTGTGAGCAGCTGGGATGATGGGAATATCAGTCAGTGTGAGAGCAGCTGGGATGATGGGAATATCAGTGTGTGTGAGCAGCTGGGGTGATGGGAATATCAGTGTGTGTGAGCAGCTGGGATGATGGGAATATCAGTCAGTGTGTGAGCAGCTGGGATGATGGGAATATCAGTGTGTGTGAGCAGCTGGGATGATGGGAATATCAGTGTGTGTGAGCAGCTGGGATGATGGGAATATCAGTCAGTGTGTGAGCAGCTGGGATGATGGGAATATCAGTGTGTGTGAGCAGCTGGGATGATGGGAGTATCAGTCAGTGTGTGAGCAGCTGGGATGATGGGAATATCAGTGTGTGAGCAGCTGGGATGATGGGAATATCAGTCAGTGTGAGCAGCTGGGATGATGGGAATATCAGTCAGTGTGTGAGCAGCTGGGGTGATGGGAATATCAGTCAGTGTGAGCAGCTGGGATGATGGGAATATCAGTGTGTGTGTGAGCAGCTGGGATGATGGGAATATCAGTCAGTGTGAGCAGCTGGGATGATGGGAATATCAGTCAGTGTGAGCAGCTGGGACGATGGGAATATCAGTCAGTGTGTGAGTAGCTGGGATGATGGGAATATCAGTCAGTGTGAGCAGCTGGGATGATGGGAATATCAGTGTGTGAGCAGCTGGGATGATGGGAATATCAGTGTGTGAGCATCTGGGATGATGGGAATATCAGGGAGTGTGAGCAGCTGGGACGATGGGAATATCAGGTGTGTGAGCAGCTGGGATGATGGGAATATCAGTGTGTGTGAGCAGCTGGGATGATGGGAATATCAGTCAGTGTGCGAGCAGCTGGGATGATGGGAATATCAGTCAGTGTTTGAGCAGCTGGGATGATGGGAATATCAGTGTGTGTGAGCAGCTGGGATGATTGGAAATATCAGTGTGTGTGAGCAGCTGGGATGATGGGAATATCAGTGTGTGTGAGCAGCTGGGATGATGGGAATGTCAGTGTGTGAGCAGCTGGGATGATGGGAATATCAGTCAGTGTGTGTGAGCAGCTGGGATGATGGGAATATCAGTGTGTGTGAGCAGCTGGGATGATGGGAATATCAGTGTGTGTGAGCAGCTGGGATGCTGGGAATATCAGTGTGTGAGCAGCTGGGATGATGGGAATATCAGTGTGTGTGAGCAGCTGGGATGATGGGAATATCAGTCAGTGTGCGAGCAGCTGGGATGATGGGAATATCAGTCAGTGTTTGAGCAGCTGGGATGATGGGAATATCAGTGTGTGTGAGCAGCTGGGATGATGGGAATATCAGTGTGTGTGAGCAGCTGGGATGATGGGAATATCAGTGTGTGAGCAGCTGGGATGATGGGAATATCAGTGTGTGTGAGCAGCTGGGATGATGGGAATATCAGTGTGTGTGAGCAGCTGGGATGATGGGAATGTCAGTGTGTGAGCAGCTGAGATGATGGGAATATCAGTCAGTGTTTGAGCAGCTGGGATGATGGGAATATCAGTGTGTGTGAGCAGCTGGGATGATGGGAATATCAGTGTGTGTGAGCAGCTGGGATGATGGGAATATCAGTGTGTGAGCAGCTGGGATGATGGGAAAATCAGTGTGTGTGAGCAGCTGGGATGATGGGAATATCAGTGTGTGTGAGCAGCTGGGATGATGGGAATGTCAGTGTGTGAGCAGCTGGGATGATGGGAATATCAGTCAGTGTGTGAGCAGCTGGGATGATGGGAATATCAGTGTGTGAGCAGCTGGGATGATGGGAATATCAGTGTGTGTGAGCAGCTGGAATGATGGGAATATCAGTGTGTGTGAGCAGCTGGGATGATGGGAATATCAGTGTGTGTGAGCAGCTGGGATGATGGGAGTATCAGTCAGTGTGTGAGCAGCTGGGATGATGGGAATATCAGTCAGTGTGTGAGCAGCTGGGATGATGGGAATATCAGTCAGTGTGTGAGCAGCTGGGACGATGGGAATATCAGTCAGTGTGTGAGCAGCTGGGATGATGGGAATATCAGTGTGTGTGAGCAGCTGGGATGATGGGAATATCAGTCAGTGTGAGCAGCTGGGATGATGGGAATATCAGTCAGTGTGAGCAGCTGGGATGATGGGAATATCAGTCAGTGTGAGCAGCTGGGATGATGGGAATATCAGTCAGTGTGAGAGCAGCTGGGATGATGGTAATATCAGTGTGTGAGCAGCTGGGATGATGGGAATATCAGTCAGTGTGAGCAGCTGGGATGATGGGAATATCAGTCAGTGTGTGAGCAGCTGGGATGATGGGAATATCAGTGTGTGTGAGCAGCTGTGACGATGGGAATATCAGTCAGTGTGTGAGCAGCTGGGACGATAGGAATGTCAGTGTGTGTGAGCAGCTGGGATGATAGGAATATCAGTGTGCGTGAGCAGCTGGGATGATGGGAATATCAGTGTGTGTGAGCAGCTGGGATGATGGGAATATCAGTCAGTGTGAGCAGCTGGGATGATGGGAATATCAGTCAGTGTGAGCAGCTGGGATGATGGGAATATCAGTCAGTGTGAGCAGCTGGGATGATGGGAATATCAGTCAGTGTGAGCAGCTGGGATGATGGGAATATCAGTCAGTGTGAGAGCAGCTGGGATGATGCTAATATCAGTGTGTGAGCAGCTGGGATGATGGGAATATCAGTCAGTGTGAGCAGCTGGGATGATGGGAATATCAGTCAGTGTGTGAGCAGCTGGGATGATGGGAATATCAGTGTGTGTGAGCAGCTGTGACGATGGGAATATCAGTCAGTGTGTGAGCAGCTGGGACGATAGGAATGTCAGTGTGTGTGGGCAGCTGGGATGATAGGAATATCAGTGTGTGTGAGCAGCTGGGATGATGGGAATATCAGTGTGTGTGAGCAGCTGGGATGATGGGAATATCAGTCAGTGTGTGAGCAGCTGGGATGATGGGAATATCAGTCAGTGTGTGAGCAGCTGGGATGATGGGAATATCAGTGTGTGTGAGCAGCTGGGACGATGGGAATATCAGTCAGTGTGTGAGCAGCTGGGATGATGGGAATATCAGTGTGTGTGAGCAGCTGGGATGATGGGAATATCAGTGTGTGTGAGCAGCTGGGATGATGGGAATATCAGTGTGTGAGCAGCTGGGATGATGGGAATATCAGTCAGTGTGTGAGCAGCTGGGATGATGGGAATATCAGTCAGTGTGTGAGCAGCTGGGATGATGGGAATATCAGTGTGTGTGAGCAGCTGGGACGATGGGAATATCAGTCAGTGTGTGAGCAGCTGGGATGATGGGAATATCAGTCAGTGTGTGAGCAGCTGGGATGATGGGAATATCAGTCAGTGTGTGAGCAGCTGGGATGATGGGAATATCAGTGTGTGTGAGCAGCTGGGATGATGGGAATATCAGTGTGTGAGCAGCTGGGATGATGGGAATATCAGTGTGTGTGAGCAGCTGGGACGATGGGAATATCAGTGTGTGTGAGCAGCTGGGGTGATGGGAATATCAGTGTGTGTGAGCAGCTGGGATGATGGGAATATCAGTGTGTGTGAGCAGCTGGGACGATGGGAATATCAGTGTGTGTGAGCAGCTGGGATGATGGGAATATCAGTGTGTGTGAGCAGCTGGGATGATGGGAATATCAGTGTGTGTGAGCAGCTGGGATGATGGGAATATCAGTGTGTGAGCAGCTGGGAAGATGGGAATATCAGTCAGTGTGTGAGCAGCTGGGATGATGGGAATATCAGTGTGTGTGAGCAGCTGGGATGATGGGAATATCAGTGTGTGAGCAGCTGGGATGATGGGAATATCAGTCAGTGTGTGAGCAGCTGGGATGATGGGAATATCAGTCAGTGTGTGAGCAGCTGGGATGATGGGAATATCAGTGTGTGTGAGCAGCTGGGACGATGGGAATATCAGTGTGTGTGAGCAGCTGGGACGATGGGAATATCAGTGTGTGTGAGCAGCTGGGACGATGGGAATATCAGTCAGTGTGTGAGCAGCTGGGATGATGGGAATATCAGTGTGTGTGAGCAGCTGGGACGATGGGAATATCAGTGTGTGTGAGCAGCTGGGGTGATGGGAATATCAGTGTGTGTGAGCAGCTGGGATGATGGGAATATCAGTGTGTGTGAGCAGCTGGGACGATGGGAATATCAGTGTGTGTGAGCAGCTGGGATGATGGGAATATCAGTGTGTGTGAGCAGCTGGGATGATGGGAATATCAGTGTGTGTGAGCAGCTGGGATGATGGGAATATCAGTGTGTGAGCAGCTGGGAAGATGGGAATATCAGTGTGTGTGAGCAGCTGGGATGATGGGAATATCAGTGTGTGAGCAGCTGGGATGATGGGAATATCAGTCAGTGTGTGAGCAGCTTAATGATGGGAATATCAGTCAGTGTGTGAGCAGCTGGGACGATGGGAATATCAGTCAGTGTGTGAGCAGCTGGGATGATGGGAATATCAGTGTGTGTGAGCAGCTGGGATGATGGGAATATCAGTCAGTGTGTGAGCAGCTGGGATGATGGGAATATCAGTGTGTGAGAGCAGCTGGGATGATGGGAATATCAGTCAGTGTGAGCAGCTGGGATGATGGGAATATCAGTGTGTGTGAGCAGCTGGGATGATGGGAATATCAGTCAGTGTGTGAGCAGCTGGGATGATGGGAATATCAGTGTGTGTGAGAAGCTGGGATGATGGGAATATCAGTCAGTGTGAGCAGCTGGGATGATGGGAATATCAGTCAGTGTGAGCAGCTGGGATGATGGGAATATCAGTCAGTGTGAGCAGCTGGGATGATGGGAATATCAGTCAGTGTGAGAGCAGCTGGGATGATGGGAATATCAGTGTGTGTGAGCAGCTGGGATGATGGGAATATCAGTCAGTGTGTGAGCAGCTGGGATGATGGGAATATCAGTCAGTGTGTGAGCAGCTGGGATGATGGGAATATCAGTGTGTGAGCAGCTGGGATGATGGGAATATCAGTCAGTGTGAGCAGCTGGGTTAATGGGAATATCAGTCAGTGTGTGAGCAGCTGGGATGATGGGAATATCAGTCAGTGTTTGAGCAGCTGGGATGATGGGAATATCAGTGTGTGTGAGCAGCTGGGATGATGGGAATATCAGTCAGTGTGTGAGCAGCTGTGACGATGGGAATATCAGTCAGTGTGTGAGCAGCTGGGACGATAGGAATGTCAGTGTGTGTGAGCAGCTGGGATGATAGGAATATCAGTGTGTGTGAGCAGCTGGGATGATGGGAATATCAGTGTGTGAGCAGCTGGGATGATGGGAATATCAGTGTGTAAGCAGCTGGGATGATGGGAATATCAGTCAGTGTGTGAGCAGCTGGGATGATGGGAATATCAGTCAGTGTGTGAGCAGCTGGGATGATGGGAATATCAGTCAGTGTGTGAGCAGCTGGGATGATGGGAATATCAGTGTGTGTGAGCAGCTGGGACGATGGGAATATCAGTCAGTGTGTGAGCAGCTGGGATGATGGGAATATCAGTGTGTGTGAGCAGCTGGGATGATGGGAATATCAGTGTGTGTGAGCAGCTGGGATGATGGGAATATCAGTGTGTGAGCAGCTGGGATGATGGGAATATCAGTCAGTGTGTGAGCAGCTGGGATGATGGGAATATCAGTCAGTGTGTGAGCAGCTGGGATGATGGGAATATCAGTGTGTGTGAGCAGCTGGGACGATGGGAATATCAGTCAGTGTGTGAGCAGCTGGGATGATGGGAATATCAGTCAGTGTGTGAGCAGCTGGGATGATGGGAATATCAGTCAGTGTGTGAGCAGCTGGGATGATGGGAATATCAGTGTGTGTGAGCAGCTGGGATGATGGGAATATCAGTGTGTGAGCAGCTGGGATGATGGGAATATCAGTGTGTGTGAGCAGCTGGGACGATGGGAATATCAGTGTGTGTGAGCAGCTGGGGTGATGGGAATATCAGTGTGTGTGAGCAGCTGGGACGATGGGAATATCAGTGTGTGTGAGCAGCTGGGACGATGGGAATATCAGTGTGTGTGAGCAGCTGGGATGATGGGAATATCAGTGTGTGTGAGCAGCTGGGATGATGGGAATATCAGTGTGTGTGAGCAGCTGGGATGATGGGAATATCAGTGTGTGTGAGCAGCTGGGATGATGGGAATGTCAGTGTGTGAGCAGCTGGGATGATGGGAATATCAGTGTGTGTGAGCAGCTGGGATGATGGGAATATCAGTGTGTGAGCAGCTGGGATGATGGGAATATCAGTCAGTGTGTGAGCAGCTGGGATGATGGGAATATCAGTGTGTGAGCAGCTGGGATGATGGGAATATCAGTGTGTGTGAGCAGCTGGGATGATGGGAATATCAGTCAGTGTGTGAGCAGCTGGGATGATGGGAATATCAGTGTGTGAGCAGCTGGGATGATGGGAATATCAGTGTGTGAGCAGCTGGGATGATGGGAATATCAGTGTGTGAGCAGCTGGGATGATGGGAATATCAGTGTGTGAGCAGCTGGGATGATGGGAATGTCAGTGTGTGAGCAGCTGGGATGATGGGAATATCAGTGTGTGTGAGCAGCTGGGATGATGGGAATATCAGTGTGTGAGCAGCTGGGATGATGGGAATATCAGTCAGTGTGTGAGCAGCTGGGATGATGGGAATATCAGTGTGTGAGCAGCTGGGATGATGGGAATATCAGTGTGTGTGAGCAGCTGGGATGATGGGAATATCAGTCAGTGTGTGAGCAGCTGGGATGATGGGAATATCAGTGTGTGAGCAGCTGGGATGATGGGAATATCAGTGTGTGAGCAGCTGGGATGATGGGAATATCAGTGTGTGAGCAGCTGGGATGATGGGAATATCAGTGTGTGAGCAGCTGGGGTGATGGGAATATCATTCAGTGTGTGAGCAGCTGGGATGATGGGAATATCAGTCAGTGTGTGAGCAGCTGGGATGATGGGAATATCAGTGTGTGTGAGCAGCTGGGATGATGGGAATATCAGTCAGTGTGTGAGCAGCTGGGATGATGGGAATATCAGTGTGTGAGCAGCTGGGATGATGGGAATATCAGTCAGTGTGAGCAGCTGGGATGATGGGAATATCAGTGTGTGAGCAGCTGGGATGATGGGAATATCAGTCAGTGTGTGAGCAGCTGGGATGATGGGAATATCAGTGTGTGTGAGCAGCTGGGATGATGGGAATATCAGTGTGTGAGCAGCTGGGATGATGGGAATATCAGTCAGTGTGTGAGCAGCTGGGATGATGGGAATATCAGTGTGTGTGAGCAGCTGGGACGATGGGAATATCAGTCAGTGTGTGAGCAGCTGGGATGATGGGAATATCAGTGTGTGTGAGCAGCTGGGATGATGGGAATATCAGTGTGTGTGAGCAGCTGGGATGATGGGAATATCAGTGTGTGAGCAGCTGGGATGATGGGAATATCAGTCAGTGTGTGAGCAGCTGGGATGATGGGAATATCAGTCAGTGTGTGAGCAGCTGGGATGATGGGAATATCAGTGTGTGTGAGCAGCTGGGACGATGGGAATATCAGTCAGTGTGTGAGCAGCTGGGATGATGGGAATATCAGTCAGTGTGTGAGCAGCTGGGATGATGGGAATATCAGTCAGTGTGTGAGCAGCTGGGATGATGGGAATATCAGTGTGTGTGAGCAGCTGGGATGATGGGAATATCAGTGTGTGAGCAGCTGGGATGATGGGAATATCAGTGTGTGTGAGCAGCTGGGACGATGGGAATATCAGTGTGTGTGAGCAGCTGGGGTGATGGGAATATCAGTGTGTGTGAGCAGCTGGGACGATGGGAATATCAGTGTGTGTGAGCAGCTGGGACGATGGGAATATCAGTGTGTGTGAGCAGCTGGGATGATGGGAATATCAGTGTGTGTGAGCAGCTGGGATGATGGGAATATCAGTGTGTGTGAGCAGCTGGGATGATGGGAATATCAGTGTGTGTGAGCAGCTGGGATGATGGGAATGTCAGTGTGTGAGCAGCTGGGATGATGGGAATATCAGTGTGTGTGAGCAGCTGGGATGATGGGAATATCAGTGTGTGAGCAGCTGGGATGATGGGAATATCAGTCAGTGTGTGAGCAGCTGGGATGATGGGAATATCAGTGTGTGAGCAGCTGGGATGATGGGAATATCAGTGTGTGTGAGCAGCTGGGATGATGGGAATATCAGTCAGTGTGTGAGCAGCTGGGATGATGGGAATATCAGTGTGTGAGCAGCTGGGATGATGGGAATATCAGTGTGTGAGCAGCTGGGATGATGGGAATATCAGTGTGTGAGCAGCTGGGATGATGGGAATATCAGTGTGTGAGCAGCTGGGATGATGGGAATGTCAGTGTGTGAGCAGCTGGGATGATGGGAATATCAGTGTGTGTGAGCAGCTGGGATGATGGGAATATCAGTGTGTGAGCAGCTGGGATGATGGGAATATCAGTCAGTGTGTGAGCAGCTGGGATGATGGGAATATCAGTGTGTGAGCAGCTGGGATGATGGGAATATCAGTGTGTGTGAGCAGCTGGGATGATGGGAATATCAGTGTGTGAGCAGCTGGGGTGATGGGAATATCAGTCAGTGTGTGAGCAGCTGGGATGATGGGAATATCAGTGTGTGAGCAGCTGGGATGATGGGAATATCAGTGTGTGAGCAGCTGGGATGATGGGAATATCAGTGTGTGAGCAGCTGGGATGATGGGAATATCAGTGTGTGAGCAGCTGGGGTGATGGGAATATCATTCAGTGTGTGAGCAGCTGGGATGATGGGAATATCAGTCAGTGTGTGAGCAGCTGGGATGATGGGAATATCAGTGTGTGTGAGCAGCTGGGATGATGGGAATATCAGTCAGTGTGTGAGCAGCTGGGATGATGGGAATATCAGTGTGTGAGCAGCTGGGATGATGGGAATATCAGTCAGTGTGAGCAGCTGGGATGATGGGAATATCAGTGTGTGAGCAGCTGGGATGATGGGAATATCAGTCAGTGTGTGAGCAGCTGGGATGATGGGAATATCAGTGTGTGTGAGCAGCTGGGATGATGGGAATATCAGTGTGTGAGCAGCTGGGATGATGGGAATATCAGTCAGTGTGTGAGCAGCTGGGATGATGGGAATATCAGTGTGTGTGAGCAGCTGGGATGATGGGAATATCAGTCAGTGTGTGAGCAGCTGGGATGATGGGAATATCAGTGTGTGTGAGCAGCTGGGATGATGGGAATATCAGTGTGCGTGAGCAGCTGGGATGATGGGAATATCAGTGTGTGAGAGCAGCTGGGATGATGGGAATATCAGTCAGTGTGTGAGCAGCTGGGATGATGGGAATATCAGTGTGTGAGAGCAGCTGGGATGATGGGAATATCAGTGTGTGAGCAGCTGGGGTGATGGGTGTGCTCGTGCATGAGTCGTAACAAGTTGGTTTCCTCGTGCAACAGGTGATTAAGAAGGCAAATGGAATTTTGTCCTTCATTGCTAGAGGGATGGAGTTTAAGACTAGTGAGGTTATGCTGCAATTGTATAAGGTGTTAGTGAGGCCACACCTGGAGTATTGTGTTCAGTTTTGGTCTCCTTACTTGAGAAAGGACGTACTGGCACTGGAGGGTGTGCAGAGGAGATTCACTAGGTTAATCCCAGAGTTGAAGGGGTTGGATTACGAGGAGAGGTTGAGTAGACTGGGACTGTACTCGTTGGCATTTAGAAGGATGAGGGGGAATCTTATCGAAACATATAAAATTATGAAGGGAATAGATAGGATAGATGCGGGCAGGTTGTTTCCACTGGCAGGTGAAAGCAGAACTAGGGGGCATAGCCTCAAAATAAGGGGAAGTAGATTTAGGACTGAGTTTAGGAGGAACTTCTTCACCCAAAGGGTTGTGAATCTATGGAATTCCTTGCCCAGTGAAGCAGTAGAGGCTCCTTCATTAAATGTTTTTAAGATAAAGATAGATAGTTTTTTGAAGAATAAAGGGATTAAGGGTTATGGTGTTCTGGCCGGAAAGTGGAGCTGAGTCCACAAAAGATCAGCCATGATCTCATTGAATGGTGGAGCAGGCTCGAGGGGCCAGTTGGTCTACTCCTGCTCCTAGTTCTTATGTTCTTATGTAGAGCGCCAGTGTCCCGGGTTCAATTCCTGGTTTGGGTCACTGTCTGTTCGGAGTCTGCACGTTCTCCCCGTGTCTGCGTGGGTTTCCTCCGGGTGCTCCGGTTTCCTCCCACAATTCCCGAAAGACGTGCTGTTAGGTGAATTGGACATTCTGAATTCTCCCTCTGTGTACCCGAACAGGCGCCGGAACGTGGAGACAAGGGGATTTTCAGAGTAACTTCAGTGCAGTGTTAATGTAAGCCTATTTGTGACAACAAAGATTATGATTCTTATTTTTATTATTATGGGGTTATGGGGATATGGTGGGGGAGTGGACCTCGATAGGGTGCTCTTTCAGAGGGTCGGAGCAACCTCTATGGGCCGAATAGCCTCCATCTTCACTTGTAGGGATTCGATGGAAACTCGAGAGGAGAAGGAGGATATTTGATCCGATCACCAGTATTTCATTGCTGAGGAGTTGACCACAGTGAACTCTGTCATTACGTCTGAGAGAAAGTTGACTCGCTTACCTGGCCAGACAATTAAACGATGGTGTTGGGGAGTGAATACTTCAGATTGGTTGGCACACGGCTGCCCGGGCTAAATGGAGAAGAAATCACAATGAACTTGGTTAAATGTGGAAGGCTCTATTCTCCTCGATCACTCTGCTGTTATTATTTTATTCGCTGTGGTATGTCTGTATTTGGCAGCATTTGATGCTCTTCAGAAGCTGGTGATGAGCTGTCATCCTGAATGACTGCAGTCCCCGAGGTGGAGGTACACCCACTGTGCTGTTAGCAAAGGAGTTTCTTCAGGAATCAAAAGGACGTTTCAGGGAATTCTCCGTTTGAGGGACTAAGAGCTGACACCGACACCGCCGACACCGGGACTGCCGACACCGGGACTGCCGACACCGGCACCACCGACACCGCCGACACCGGGACTGCCGACACCGGGACTGCCGACACCGGCACCACCGACACCGCCGACACCGGGACTGCCGACACCGGGACTGCCGACACCGGCACCACCGACACCGGGACAGCCGACACCGGGACTGCCAACACCGGCACCACCGACACCGGGACTGCCGACACCGGGACTGCCGACACCGGCACCACCGACACCGCCGACACCGGGACTGCCGACACAGGCGCCACCGACACCGAGACTGCCGACACCGGGACTGCCGACACCGGCACCACCGACACCGCCGACACCGGGACTGCCGACACAGGCGCCACCGACAACGCCAACACCGGGACTGCCGACACTGGCACCACCGACACCGGGACTGCCGACACCGGCATCACCGACACCGGGACCGCCGACACCGGGACTGCCGAAACCGGCACTGCCAACACCGGGACTGCTGACACCAGGACCGCCGACACCGGGACGGCCGACACCGGGCCCGCCGACACCGGGACTGCCGACACCGGGACTGCCAACACCGGCACCACTGGCACCACCGACACCGGAACGGCCGACACCGGGACTGCCGGCACCGCCGACACCAGCAATGCCGATACCAGCAATGCCGACACCGACACCGCCGACACCAGCACTGGCGACACCGGGACTGCCAACACCGGCACCACCGACACCGGAACTGCCGACACCGGGACTGCCAACACCGGCACCACCGACACCGGCACCGCCGGCACTGGAACTGCCGACACCGGCGACACCGGGACTTCCAACACTGGCACCACTGGCACCACCGACACCGGGACTGCCGACACCGGCACCACTGACACTGCTGACACCGGGACTGCCGACACCGGCACCACCGACACCGCCGACACCGGGACTTCCAACACTGGCACCACTGGCACCACCGACACCGGGACAGCCGACACCGGCACCACTGACACTGCTGACACCGGGACTGCCGACACCGGCACCACTGACACTGCCGACAATGGGACTGCCGACACCGGCACCACTGACACCGCCGACAATGGGACTGCCAGCACCGGGACCGCCGACACCGGCATCACCGACACCGGGACTGCCGACACCGGGACCGCTGACACCGGGACCGCCGACACCGGCACCACGTCACCGCTGACACCGGGACCGCCGACACTGGGACTGCCGATACTGGCACCACCGACACCGGGACTGCCGACACCGGCACCACGACACCGCCGACACCGGGACTGCCGACACCGGCACCACGACACCGCCGACACCGGGACTGCCGACACCGGGACCGCCGACACCGGGACTGCCGACACCGGCACCACTGACACCGCCGACACCGGGACTGCCGACACCGGGACCGCCGACACCAGGACTGCCGACACCGGCACCACTGACACCGCCGACACCGGGACTGCCGACACCGGGACCGCCGATACCGGCACAACGACACCGCCGGCACCGGGACTGCCGACACCAGCACCACTGACACCGCCGACACCGGGACTGCCTACACCGGGACCGCCGACACCGGGACTGCTGGCACCACCGACACTGCCACCGCCGACACCGGGACCGCCGACACCGGGACTGCTGGCACCGGGACCGCCGACACCGGGACTGCTGGCACCACCGACACTGCCACCGCCGACACCGGGACCGCCGACACCGGGACTGCTGGCACCACCGACACTGCCACCGCCGACACCGGGACTGCCGACACCGGCACCACCGACACCGGCACCACCGACACTGCCACCGCCGACACCGGGACCGCCGACACCGGGACTGCTGGCACCGCCGACACCAGCACCTCCAATCCTGACACCGCCAGCACTGACACCGCCGACACCGGTACCGGCGACACAGGGACTGCCGACACCGGGACTGCCGACACCGGCACCACTGACACCGCCGACACCGGGACTGCCTACACCGGGACCGCCGACACCGGGACTGCTGGCACCACCGACACTGCCACCGCCGACACCGGGACCGCCGACACCGGGACTGCTGGCACCGCCGACACCAGCACCTCCAATACTGACACCGCCAGCACCGACACCGCCGACACCGGTACCGGCGACACAGGGACTGCCAACACCGACACCGCCGACACCGGTACCGGCGACACAGGGACTGCCGACACCGGGACTGCCGACACCGGGACTGCCGACACCGGCACCACCGACACCGCCACCGCCGACACCGGGACTGCCGACACCGGCACCACCGACACCGGGATTGCCGACACTGGCACCACCGACACCGCCGACACCGGGACCGCCGACACCGGGACTGCTGGCACCGCCGACACCAGCACCGCCAATACTGACACCGCCAGCACCGACACCGGCACCGCCGACACCGGGACCGCCGACACTGGGACTGCCGACACTGGCACCACCGACACCGGGACTGCCGACACCGGCACCACGACACCGGGACTGCCGACACCGGGACTGCCGACACCGGCACCACGACACCGCCGACACCGGGACTGCCGACACCGGCAACACGACACCGCCGACACCGGGACCGCCGACACCGGGACTGCCGACACCGGCACCACGACACCACTGACACCGGCACCACCGACACCGGCACCACCGACACCGCTGACACCGGGACTGCCGGCACCGCCGACACCAGCAATGCCGACACCAGCTATGCCGCCACCGATACCGCCGACACCGGCGACACAGGGACTGCCAACCCCGGCACCACTGGCACCACCGACACCGGAACGGCCGACACCGGGACTGCCGGCACCGCCGACACCAGCAATGCCGACACCAGCAATGCCGACACCGACACCGGCGACACCGGGACTGCCAACACCGGCACAACTGGCACCACCGACACCGCCGGCACTGGAACTGCCGACACCGGGACTGCCGACAACGGCACCACTGACACTGCCGACACTGGCACCACCGACACCGGGACTGCCGACACCGGCACCACTGACACCGCCGACAATGGGACTGCCGGCACCGGGACTGCCGACACCGGCACCACTGACACCGCCAACACTGGCACCACCGACACCGGGACTGCCGACACCGGCACCACTGACACCGCCGACAATGGGACTGCCGGCACCGGGACCGCCGACACCGGCACCACTGACACCGCCAACACTGGCACCGCCGACACTGGGACTGCCGACACCGGCACCACTGACACCGCCAACACTGGCACCGCCGACACCGGGACTGCCGACACCGGCACCACTGACACCGCCGACACTGGCACCGCCGACACTGGGACTGCCGACACCGGCACCACTGACACCGCCGTCAATGGGACTGCCGGCACCGGGACTGCCGACACTGGCACCACCGACACCGGGACTGCCGACACCGGCACCACTGACACCGCCGACAATGGGACTGCTGGCACCGGGACTGCCGACACTGGCACCACCGACACCGGGACTGCTGACACCAGCACCACTGACACCGCCGACACCGGGACTGCCGACACCGGGACTGCCGATACCGGCACCACGACACCGCCGACACCGGGACCGCCGGCACCGGGACCGCCGACACCGGCACCACTGACACCGCCGACACCGGGACCGCCGGCACCGGGACTGCCTACACCGGGACCGCCGACACCGGGACTGCTGGCACCTCCGACAATGCCACCGCCGACACCGGGACTGCTGGCACCGCCGACAATGGGACTGCCGACACCGGCACCACTGACACCGCCGTCAATGGGACTGCCGGCACCGGGACTGCCGACACTGGCACCACCGACACCGGGACTGCCGACACCGGCACCACTGACACCGCCGACAATGGGACTGCTGGCACCGGGACTGCCGACACTGGCACCACCGACACCGGGACTGCTGACACCAGCACCACTGACACCGCCGACACCGGGACTGCCGACACCGGGACTGCCGATACCGGCACCACGACACCGCCGACACCGGGACCGCCGGCACCGGGACCGCCGACACCGGCACCACTGACACCGCCGACACCGGGACTGCCTACACCGGGGCCGCCGACACCGGGACTGCTGGCACCACCGACACTGGGACTGCTGGCACCGCCGACACCAGCACCTCCAATACTGACACCGCCAGCACCGACACCGCCGACACCGGTACCGGCGACACAGGGACTGCCAACACCGACACTGCCGACACCGGTACCGGCGACACAGGGACTGCCGACACCGGGACTGCCGACACCGGGACTGCCGACACCGGCAGCACCGACACCGCCGACACCGGCACCACCGACACCGGGACTGCCGACACCGGCAGCACCGACACCGGGACTGCCGAAACTGGCACCACCGACACCGCGACCGCCGACACCGGGACTGCTGGCACCGCCGACACCAGCACCGCCAATACTGACACCGCCAGCACAGACACTGGCAACACCGGTACCGGGACCGCCGACACCGGGACTGCTGGCACCGCCGACACCAGCACCGCCAATACTGACACCGCCAGCACCGACATCGGCAACACCGGTACCGGGACCGCCGACACCGGGACTGCTGGCACCGCCGACACCAGCACCGCCAATACTGACACCGCCAGCACCGACACCGGCACCGCCGACACCGGGACCGCCGACACCGGGACTGCCAATACTGACAACTCCGACACCGGGACCGCCGACACCGGGACCGCTGGCACCGCCGACACCAGCACCTCCAATACTGACACCGCCAGCACCGACACCGCCGACACCGGTACCGGCGACACAGGGACTGCCAGCACCGACACCGGTACCGGCGACACAGGGACGGCCGACACCGGGACTGCCGACACCGGGACTGCCGACACCGGGACTGCCGACACCGGCAGCACCGACACCGGCACCGCCGACACCGGGACTGCGACACCAGCACCACCGACACCGGGACTGCCGACACCGGCACCACCGACACCGGGACTGCCGACACTGGCACCACCGGCACCGCGACCGCCGACACCGGGACTGCTGGCACCGCCGACACCAGCACCGCCAATACTGACACCGCCAGCACCGACACTGGCAACACCGGTACCGGGACCGCCGACACCGGGACTGCTGGCACCGCCGACACCAGCACCGCCAATACTGACACCGCCAGCACCGACACCGGCACCGCCGACACCGGGACTGCCGACACCGGGACTGCCAATACTGACACCGCCAGCACCAACACCGACACCGCCGACACCGGTACCGGCGACACAGGGACTGCCAACACCGGCACCGCTGGCCCCACCGACACAGACACCACCGACACCGGGACTGCTGACACCGGGACTGCCTCCAGTGACAGGCCTGCTCTTGTGGTGATTACCTTGTTGTGTTTCTTGTCGCAGTGACAGAACCTGGTGAGGCTTTTTTCTTCATGCAGAACCATGTGAGTAGAGCAATCAGAGTCAACAGTATCAAAAGCGGCACCACAATTGCAATGACCAATGTAGTTGAATGAGTTTTACCTATTGAGGAAGGAGATGAAATAATTAGAGTATAACACACAGACCACTGCAGAAAGACCAGCTTCGATCGTAGTATTCCCACTGAAATTGGGTAATAGGCAACATGCAGATCTCAAGATGCTCCCTGGCTCGAGTCTCAGACACCTTGGTCCGCTTTGAGGTGAGGGGGCTGACAAGTGTTCAAAGTTGTATGTTAGGTCAGCGACACAACTCGTTTCTGTCTGTATTTGTTGTTATTGCAGCGTAGCTTTCACAAAGCTGAAAGCCATTTGTGCATTTAAGGCCCGACATGGGGACCATTTTAAGAATCATCGAATCATCGAATTTACAGTGCAGAAGGAGGCAATTTGGCCCATCGATTCTGCAACAGCTCTTGGAAAGAGAACCCTACTCAAGCTCACACTTCCACCCTATCCCCGCAACCCAATCTAACAATAATTCAAATATTTATCTTAAATTGATTAACTTGTGCTTAAATGTCACTCAGTGGGGTGGAATGCTCTAACTGTGAGATGTGGGAGATCTGTGATGCTTCCAGATGTCCGGTCGACTACATCTGCAGCAAGTGTAACCAATGGCAGCTCCTCACAGACCGCATGGTTCGGAGCATTTAGGAGCATGCAGGTGGCGGAAAGCATCATCGATAGGAGTTATAGAGACATGGTCACACACAAGGTGCAGGCAGACCGAGGGGTGACCGCTAGAAAGGGCAGGCAGTCAACACAGGAATCCCCTGTGGCTGTCCCCCCCTCTACCAGGTAGACCGTTTTGGATACTGTTGGGGGTATAGCCTATCAGGGAATAACAGCAGCCAGAACAGTGGCACCACAACTGGCTCTGTTGCTCAGCAGGGGAGGGCAAAGTGCAGAAGAGCAATAGTAATAGGGAACTCTTTCGTCAGGGGCACAGATAGGCGCTTCTGTGGAAGGGAAAGAGACTCCAGGATGGTATGTTGCCTCCCTGGTGCCAGGGTCAAGGATGCCTCTGAACGAACACAGGACATCCTGAAGGGGGTGTGGTGAACAGCCAGCGGTCGTAGTACACGTAGGTACTAACGACATAAGCAGGAAGAGTGATGAGGGCCTGCAGAAGGAGTTCAGGGAGCTAGGCAGTAAGCTAAAAAGCAGGACCTCTAGGGTTTTAACTCAGGATTACTCCCTGTGCCACGTGCCAGCGAGGCTAGAAATAGGAGGATAGCGCAGCTAAACACGTGGCTAAACTGGTGGTGTTGGACGGGTTGCATTTAAACTGGAGGTGCACCAATATCCTATTGGGAGGTTTGCGAGAGTCACTCGGGAGGATTTAAACTAGTCTGGCCGGGGGGGGGGGGGGGGGGGGGGGGGGGGGGTAGCCAGAGTGTTAGCTTAGAAGGTGGAATAACTGAAGGGGAAATAGAGAACAAAAATAAAAGAACAACATCACCCTCAGGCAGAGCAAAAAAACGGTGACACGTGTGAAAAAGGAGGTGGTCAATGCAGGACTGAGGGTGTTGTACCTAAATGCACGCAGTACACGGAACAAGGTAAATGAGCTTGTTGTGCACATTGATTTTGGCCGGTACGATGTGGGCATCACAGAGACAGAACATACATACAGTGCAGAAGGAGGCCATTCGACCCATCGAGTCGGCACCGAACCACTTAAGCCCTCACTTCCAACCTGTCCCCATAACCCAATAACCCCTCCGAACCTTTTTGGACACTAAGGGCAATTTATCATGGCCAATCCACCTAACCTGCACATCTTTGGACTGTGGGAGGAAACCGGAGCACCCAGAGGAAACCCACGCACACACGGGGAGGATGTGCAGACTCCGCACAGACAGTGACCCAGCGGGGAATCGAACCTGGGACGTTGGCGCTGTGAAGCCACAGTGCTATCCACTTGTTTTACCGTGCTGCAAGGGGATCAGGGCTGGGATCTAAATATCCAAGAATATGTGTCCTATCGAAAGGACAGACAGTTGGTCAAAGGGGGCGGGGTTGCATTGTTAATACGTTTCCTCCGGGCGCTCCGGTCTCCTCCCACAGTCCAAAGACGTGCAGGTTAGGTGGAGTAGCCATGATAAATTGCCCATTGTTAGTAAGGAATGAAGTTAAAGGAGTGATATAGGGTCGGAAGGCATAGAATCTCTGGGTAGAGTTGAGGAATCGCAAAGGTGAAAAGACCCCGATGGGAGTTATGTACAGGCCCCCGAGCAGTAGTCAGGATGTGGGGCAGAAAATAAATCAGGAGATAGAAAAGGCATGTAAAAAAGGCAATATTACAATAATCATGGGGGACTTCAATATGCAGGTGGACTGGGAAAGTCAGGTTGGTAGTGGATCCCAAGAAATGGAATTTGTGGAATGTCTAAGAGATGTTTTTTTGGAGCAGCTTGTGACAGAGCCGACTGGGGAACAGGCAATTCTGGATTTGGTGATGTGTAATGAGGCAGACTTGATTAGGGACCTTAAGGTGAAAAAACCCTTAGGAAGCAGTGACCACAATATGATAGAATTTACCCTGCAGTTTGAGAGGGAGAAGCTGGAATCAGATGTAACGGTATTACAATTAAATAAGGGGAACTACAAAGACATGCGGGAGGAGCTGGCCAGAGTCGATTGGAGAAGGAGCCTCGCAGCGAAGACAGTGGAACAGCAGGAGTTTTTGGGTGTTATTAGGGAGGCACAACAGAAATTCATCCCAAGGAGGAGGAAACTTGCGAAGGGGAGGACAAGGCATCCATGGCTGACGAGGGATGTCAAGGACAGCATAAAAGCAAAAGAAAAAGTATACAAAGTGGCGAGAATTAGTGGGAAGCCAGAGGATTGGGAAGCCTTAAAAAGCGAGCAGGGGACAACTAAAAAAAGCAATAAGATGGCAACAAAAGCAGAAGATGAAGTCTGACAAAAAACATTAGCGGGTGTCATATAGAGACCCCCAAACTGCACTGGTGAGGTTGGGAATGGCATTAAACAAGAAATTAGAGATGCATGTAACAAGGGAATATCGGTGATCATGGGTGATTTTAATCTGCACATAGATTGGGCAAATCAAATTAGCCGCAATGCCGTAGAGGAGGAATTCCTGGAGTGTATACGGGATGGTTTCTTGACCAATATGTGGTGGAACCAACTAGAGCACAGGCCATCGTCGGCTGGGAACTGTGTAACGAGACGGGAATCATTGCCAATCTGACTGTACGAGACCCCTTGGGGATGAGCGACCACAACATGATGGAATTTTTTATCAAGGTGGAGAGTGAAGTAGTTGATTCGGTGACTAGGGTGCTGAATCTTAATAAAGGGGAACATGAGGATATGAGGCGTGAGTTGGCCTTGATAGGTTGGGGAGAGTTACTTAAAGGGATGACAGTGGATAGACAATGACAAACATTCAAGGAACACATGGGGGAACTACAGCAACTGTTCATTCCTGTCTGGCACAAAAGCAAAGGGGGTAAGAGGGCCAATACACGGCTTACAAAGGAAATTAGAAATAGTATCCGATACAAGGAAGAAGCATACAGACTGGCCAAGAAAAATAATAGGTCTGAGGATTGGGAGCAGTTTAGAATTCAGCAAAGAAGAACGAAGGGATTGATTAAGAAGGGGTAAGTACAGTACGACAGGAAGCTTGCAGGGAACATACAGACTGACACTGAGAGTTTCTGCAGATATGTGAAGAGAAAGAGATTGATAAAGAGAAATGTAGGCCCCCTACAGACAGAAACTGGGGAATGCATAATATGGACAAAGAAATGGCTGAGCAATTGAATACATACTTTGGTTCTGTCTTCACAAACGAGAACACAAATCAGATCCCAGAAATGCTGGAGAATGAAAGATTTAGTGAGAGGGAAGAACTGAGGGAGATCAACATTAGTAGAGAAATGGTGCTGGGAAAATTGATGGGATTGAAGGCGGATAAATACCTAAGGTCTGAAAATCATGCTTGGCAAATCTGTTGGAATTCTTTGAAGATGTAACCAGTACAGTTGACAAGGGGCAGCCAGTCGATGTGGTATATTTGGACTTTCAGAAGGCATTTGACAAAGTCCCGCAGAAGAGATTATTGTACAAAATTAAAGTACATGGGATTGGGGGAAATGTATTGAGGTGGATAAAAAACTGGTTGGCAGAGAGGAAACAAAGAGTAGGGATTAACGGGTCCTTTTCAAATTGGCAGGCAGTAACCAGTGGGGTACCACAGGGATCGGTGCTGGGACCCCAGCTATTCACAATTCAGAAGCAAAAGCAGGAAGGCAGATTACTACCTGAATGGTTGTAAATTGGGAGAGGGGAGTGTGCAGCGGGACCTGGGTGTCCTTGTGCACCAGTCGCTGAAGATAAGCATGCAGGTGCAGCAGGCAGTAAAGAAGGCTAATGGCATGTTGGCCTTCATTGCGAGAGGATTCGAGTACAGAAGCAGGGATGTGTTGCTGCAATTATACAGGGTGAGGCCACACCTGGAGTATTGTGGGCAGTTTTGGTCTCCTTCTCCGAGGAAGGATGTTCTTGCTCTCGAGGGAGAGCAGCGAAGGATTACCAGACTGATTCCAGGGATGGCGGGATTGTCATATGAGGAGAGATTGACTCGGTTGGGATTGTTCTCGCTGGAGTTCAGATAAATGAGGGGGGATCTCATAGAGACTTAGAAAATTCTAACAGGACTGGACAGGGTAGATGCAGGGGCAGGCCAGTCGATTTCGGCGTGAGAACAGCTGGTGAGTCAGTTTCAGCGGGAGCAGTGCGGAAGTGGCTGCTGGGAGGTAAGTCTGTCCTTTAAAAGCTCTTGTCTTTGCAGGGGCAGGCCAGTCGATTTCGGCGGGAGAACAGCTGGTGAGTCAGTTTCAGCGGGAGCAGTGCGGAAGGAGGTTGCTGGGAGGTAAGTCAACCTTTAAAAGCACTTGTCTTTGCAGGGGCAGGCCAGTCGATTTCGGCGGGAGTGGAGCTGGCTGGTTAGTCAATTTCAGCAGGAGCTGAGAATTTTTCTTTTTTTTTTAATTAGTATTTTAGGCGGGAACAGGAAGTCGACCCGCGGACGTCTGGGAAGACCCTCACCAATAAATTCTGGTGGAGAGGAAACCCGAGACACTACACGTGTAGTGTCTCCCACCCGCCCTCCTCCTCGAACCTAATAATAAAACCCATTGGTCTGAGGTAAGTGCCATATTTTATTATATTATTATTATTTTTTATAAAAAATTTAATTTAGTTGTTAGCCAGATCTTGGTAGAAAGTTAGCGGAATGGCAGGGAAGGGAGTGCAATGTTCCTCCTGCAGGATGTTTGAGGTGAGGGATGCCGTTAGTGTCCCTGCTGATTTTAGAGAGTATAGAGGTCAGGAGCACAGATTTGACGTCGCAGGAGGGGGCCAGTGTTCAGGTAGGTGGTTTGAAGTGTGTCTACTTCAATGCCAGGAGTATACGAAACAAGGTAGGGGAACTGGCAGCATGGGTTGGTACCTGGGACTTCGATGTTGTGGCCATTTCGGAGACATGGATAGAGCAGGGACAGGAATGGATGTTGCAGGTTCCGGGGTTTAGGTGTTTTAGTAAGCTCAGAGAAGGAGGCAAAAGAGGGGGAGGTGTGGCGCTGCTAGTCAAGAGCAGTATTACGGTGGCGGAGAGGATGCTAGATGGGGACTCTTCTTCCGAGGTAGTATGGGCTGAAGTTAGAAACAGGAAAGGAGAGGTCACCCTGTTGGGAGTTTTTTATAGGCCTCCTAATAGTTCTAGGGATGTAGAGGAAAGGATGGCGAAAATGATTCTGGATAAGAGCGAAAGTAACAGGGTAGTTATTATGGGAGACTTTAACTTTCCAAATATTGACTGGAAAAGATATAGTTCGAGTACAATAGATGGGTCGTTTTTTGTACAGTGTGTGCAGGAGGGTTTCCTGAAACAATATGTTGACAGGCCAACAAGAGGCGAGGCCACGTTGGATTTGGTTTTGGGTAATGAACCAGGCCAGGTGTTGGATTTGGAGGTAGGAGAGCACTTTGGGGACAGTGACCACAATTCGGTGACGTTTACGTTAATGATGGAAAGGGATAAGTATACACCGCAGGGCAAGAGTTATAGCTGGGGGAAGGGCAATTATGATGCCATTAGACGTGACTTGGGGGGGATAAGGTGGAGAAGTAGGCTGCAAGTGTTGGGCACACTGGATAAGTGGGGCTTGTTCAAGGATCAGCTACTGTGTGTTCTTGATAAGTATGTACCGGTCAGGCAGGGAGGAAGGCGTCGAGCGAGAGAACCGTGGTTTACCAAGGAAGTGGAATCTCTTGTTAAGAGGATGAAGGAGGCCTATGTGAAGATGAGGTGTGAAGTTTCAGTTGGGGCGATGGATAGTTACAAGGTAGCGAGGAAGGATCTAAAGAGAGAGCTAAGACGAGCAAGGAGGGGACATGAGAAGTATTTGGCAGGAAGGATCAAGGAAAACCCAAAAGCTTTCTATAGGTATGTCAGGAATAAGCGAATGACTAGGGAAAGAGTAGGACCAGTCAAGGACAGGGATGGGAAATTGTGTGTGGAGTCTGAAGAGATAGGCGAGATACTAAATGAATATTTTTCGTCAGTATTCACTCAGGAAAAAGATAATGTTGTGGAGGAGAATGCTGAGCCCCAGGCTAATAGAATAGATGGCATTGAGGTACGTAGGGAAGAGGTGTTGGCAATTCTGGACAGGCTGAAAATAGATAAGTCCCTGGGACCTGATGGGATTTATCCTAGGATTCTCTGGGAGGCCAGGGAAGAGATTGCTGGACCTTTGGCTTTGATTTTTATGTCATCATTGGCTACAGGAATAGTGCCAGAGGACTGGAGGACAGCAAATGTGGTCCCTTTGTTCAAAAAGGGGAGCAGAGACAACCCCGGCAACTATAGACCGGTGAGCCTCACGTCTGTAGTGGGTAAAGTCTTGGAGGGGATTATAAGAGACAAGATTTATAATCATCTAGATAGGAATAATATGATCAGGGATAGTCAGCATGGCTTTGTGAAGGGTAGGTCATGCCTCACAAACCTTATTGAGTTCTTTGAGAAGGTGACTGAACAGGTAGATGAGGGTAGAGCAGTTGATGTGGTGTATATGGATTTCAGCAAAGCGTTTGATAAGGTTCCCCACGGTAGGCTATTGCAGAAAAGTCGGAGGCTGGGGATTGAGGGTGATTTAGAGATGCGGATCAGAAATTGGCGAGCTGAAAGAAGACAGAGGGTGGTGGTTGATGGGAAATGTTCAGAATGGAGTACAGTCACAAGTGGAGTACCACAAGGATCTGTTCTGGGGCCGTTGCTGTTTGTCATTTTTATCAATGACCTAGAGGAAGGCACAGAAGGGTGGGTGAGTAAATTTGCAGACGATACTAAAGTCGGTGGTGTTGTCGATAGTGTGGAAGGATGTAGCAGGTTACAGAGGGATATAGATAAGCTGCAGAGCTGGGCTGAGAGGTGGCAAATGGAGTTTAATGTAGAGAAGTGTGAGGTGATTCACTTTGGAAGGAATAACAGGAATGCGGAATATTTGGCTAATGGTAAAGTTCTTGAAAGTGTGGATGAGCAGAGGGATCTAGGTGTCCATGTACATAGATCCCTGAAAGTTGCCACCCAGGTTGATAGGGTTGTGAAGAAGGCCTATGGAGTGTTGGCCTTTATTGGTAGAGGGATTGAGTTCCGGAGTCGGGAGGTCATGTTGCAGCTGTACAGAACTCTGGTACGGCCGCATTTGGAGTATTGCGTACAGTTCTGGTCACCGCATTATAGGAAGGACGTGGAGGCTTTGGAGCGGGTGCAGAGGAGATTTACCAGGATGTTGCCTGGTATGGAGGGAAAATCTTATGAGGAAAGGCTGATGGACTTGAGGTTGTTTTCGTTGGAGAGAAGAAGGTTAAGAGGAGACTTAATAGAGGCATACAAAATGATCAGGGGGTTGGATAGGGTGGACAGTGAGAGCCTTCTCCCGCGGATGGAAATGGCTGGCACGAGGGGACATAGCTTTAAACTGAGGGGTAATAGATATAGGACAGAGGTCAGAGGTAGGTTCTTTACGCAAAGAGTAGTGAGGCCGTGGAATGCCCTACCTGCTACAGTAGTGAACTCGCCAACATTGAGGGCATTTAAAAGTTTATTGGATAAACATATGGATGATAATGGCATAGTGTAGGTTAGATGGCTTTTGTTTCGTGGCCGAAGGGCCTGTACTGTATTGTTCTATGTTCTATGTTCTAAGATGTTACCAATGATGGGTGTGTCCAGAATTAGGGGTTATAGTTTGAGGATTCAGGGTAAACCATTTCGGACAGAGATAAGGAGACATTTCTTCACACAAAGAGTGGTGAGCCTGTGGAATTCATTACCACATGAAGTAGTTGATGCTAAAACATTGAATATATTCAATAGGCAGCTGGATATAGCACTTGGGGAGAATGGGATCACAGGCTATGGGGAGAAAGCAGGATTAGGCTATTGAGTTGGATGATCAGCCATGATGGTGATGAATGGTGGAGCAGGCTCGAAGGGCCAAAAGGCCTCCTCCTGCTCCTATGTTCTATGTATCTATGTATCTATGAATGAGTGCAAGCGAGCTGGTAATATCAATGAAGATAGGCAGAGTTTTTTCAATATAGAAAGGGTAAGAGAGAGGCAAAAATAAACATTGGACCACTGGAAATGTGGCTGGCGAAGTAATAATAGGAAACAAAGAAATGGCAGACGAACTGAATAGTTATTTTGCATCAGTCTTCACGGAGGAAGACACCAGTGGGATGCCAGAGCTCCAGGAGAACCAGGGGGCAGAGGTGAGTGCAGTGACCATTACTAAGGAGAAGGTTCTGGGGAAACTGAAAGGTCTGAAGGTGGATAAGTCACCTGGACCGGATGGACTACACCCCAGGGTCCTAAAAGAGATAGCTGAGGAGATTGTAGAGACATTGAACATAGAACATAGAACAATACAGCGCAGTACAGGCCCTTCGGCCCACGATGTTGCACCGAAACAAAAGCCATCCAACCTACACTATGCCATTATCATCCATATGTTTATCCAATAAACTTTTAAATGCCCTCAATGTTGGCGAGTTCACCACTGTAGCAGGTAGGGCATTCCACGGCCTCACTACTCTTTGCGTAAAGAACCTACCTCTGACCTCTGTCCTATATCTATTACCCCTCAGTTTAAAGTTATGTCCCCTCGTGCCAGCCATATCCATCCGCGGGAGAAGGCTCTCACTGTCCACCCTATCCAACCCCCTGATCATTTTGTATGCCTCTATTAAGTCTCCTCTTAACCTTCTTCTCTCCAACGAAAACAACCTCAAGTCCATCAGCCTTTCCTCATAAGATTTTCCCTCCATACCAGGCAACATCCTGGTAAATCTCCTCTGCACCCGCTCCAAAGCCTCCACGTCCTTCCTATAATACGGTGACCAGAACTGTACGCAATACTCCAAATGCGGCCGTACCAGAGTTCTGTACAGCTGCAACATGACCTCCCGACTCCGGAACTCAATCCCTCTAAAGGCCAACACTCCATAGGCCTTCTTCACAACCCTATCAACCTGGGTGGCAACTTTCAGGGATCTATGTACATGGACACCTAGATCCCTCTGCTCATCCACACTTTCAAGAACTTTACCATTAGCCAAATATTCCGCATTCCTGTTATTCCTTCCAAAGTGAATCACCTCACACTTCTCTACATTAAACTCCATTTGCCACCTCTCGGCCCAGCTCTGCAGCTTATCTATATCCCTCTGTAATCTGCTACATCCTTCCACACTATCGACAACACCACCGACTTTAGTATCGTCTGCAAATTTACTCACCCACCCTTCTGCGCCTTCCTCTAGGTCATTGATAAAAATGACAAACAGCAACGGCCCCAGAACAGATCCTTGTGGTACTCCACTTGTGACTGTACTCCATTCTGAACATTTCCCATCAACCACCACCCTCTGTCTTCTTTCAGCTAGCCAATTTCTGATCCACATCTCTAAATCACCCTCAATCCCCAGCCTCCGTATTTTTTGCAACAGCCTACCGTGGGGAACCTTATCAAACGCTTTGCTGAAATCCATATACACCACATCAACTGCTCTACCCTCGTCTACCTGTTCAGTCACCTTCTCAAAGAACTCAATAAGGTTTGTGAGGCATGACCTACCCTTCACAAAGCCATGCTGACTATCCCTGATCATATTATTCCTATCTAGATGATTATAAATCTTGTCTCTTATAATCCCCTCCAAGACTTTACCCACTACAGACGTGAGGCTCACCGGCCTATAGTTGCCGGGGTTGTCTCTGCTCCCCTTTTTGAACAAAGGGACCACATTTGCTGTCCTCCAGTCCTCTGGCACTATTCCTGTAGCCAATGATGACATAAAAATCAAAGCCAAAGGTCCAGCAATCTCTTCCCTGGCCTCCCATAGAATCCTAGGATAAATCCCATCAGGTCCCGGGGACTTATCTATTTTCAGCCTGTCCAGAATTGCCAACACCTCTTCCCTACGTACCTCAATGCCATCTATTCTATTAGCCTGGGGCTCAGCATTCTCCTCCACAACATTATCTTTTTCCTGAGTGAATACTGACGAAAAATATTCATTTAGTATCTCGCCTATCTCTTCAGACTCCACACACAATTTCCCATCCCTGTCCTTGACTGGTCCTACTCTTTCCCTAGTCATTCGCTTATTCCTGACATACCTATAGAAAGCTTTTGGGTTTTCCTTGATCCTTCCTGCCAAATACTTCTCATGTCCCCTCCTTGCTCATCTTAGCTCTCTCTTTAGATCCTTCCTCGCTATCTTGTAACTATCCATCGCCCCAACCGAAACTTCACACTTCATCTTCACATAGGCCTCCTTCTTCCTCTTAACAAGAGATTCCACTTTCTTGGTAAACCACGGTTCCCTCGCTCGACGCCTTCCTCCCTGTCTGACCGGTACATACTTATCAAGAACACGCAGTAGCTGATCCTTGAACAAGCCCCACTTATCCAGTGTGCCCAACACTTGCAGCCTACTTCTCCACCTTATCCCCCCCAAGTCACGTCTAATGGCATCATAATTGCCCTTCCCCCAGCTATAACTCTTGCCCTGCGGTGTATACTTATCCCTTTCCATCATTAACGTAAACGTCACCGAATTGTGGTCACTGTCCCCAAAGTGCTCTCCTACCTCCAAATCCAACACCTGGCCTGGTTCATTACCCAAAACCAAATCCAACGTGGCCTCGCCTCTTGTTGGCCTGTCAACATATTGTTTCAGGAAACCCTCCTGCACACACTGTACAAAAAACGACCCATCTATTGTACTCGAACTATATCTTTTCCAGTCAATATTTGGAAAGTTAAAATCTCCCATAATAACTACCCTGTTACTTTCGCTCATATCCAGAATCATCTTCTCCATCCTTTCCTCTACATCCCTAGAACTATTAGGAGGCCTATAAAAAACTCCCAACAGGGTGACCTCTCCTTTCCTGTTTCTAACTTCAGCCCATACTACCTCGGCAGAAGAGTCCCCATCTAGCATCCTCTCCGCCACCGTAATACTGCTCTTGACTAGCAGCGCCACACCTCCCCCTCTTTTGCCTCCTTCTCTGAGCTTACTAAAACACCTAAACCCCGGAACCTGCAACATCCATTCCTGTCCCTGCTCTATCCATGTCTCCGAAATGGCCACAACATCGAAGTCCCAGGTACCAACCCACGCTGCCAGTTCCCCTACCTTGTTTCGTATACTCCTGGCATTGAAGTAGACACACTTCAAACCACCTACCTGAACACTGCCCCCTCCTGCGATGTCAAATCTGTGCTCCTGACCTCTATACTCTCATTCTCCCTTACCCTAAAACTACAATCCAGGTTCCCATGCCCCTGCTGCATTAGTTTAACCCCCCCAAAGAGCACTAACAAATCTCCCCCCCAGGATATTTGTGCCCCTCAGGTTCAGATGTAGACCATCCTGTCTGTAGAGGTCCCACCTTCCCCAGAAAGAGCCCCAGTTATCCAAAAATCTGAATCCCTCCCGCCTGCACCATCCCTGTAGCCAAGTGTTTAAATGCTCTCTCTCCTTATTCCTCATCTCACTATCACGTGGCACGGGCAACAACCCAGAGATAACAACTCTGTTTGTTCTAGTTCTGAGCTTCCATCCTAGCTCCCTGAAAGCCTGCCTGACATCCTTGTCCCCTTTCCTACCTATGTCGTTGGTGCCAATGTGGACCACGACTTGGGGCTGCTCCCCCTCCCCCCTAAGGACCCGGAAAACACGATCCGAGACATCACCTACCCTTGCACCTGGGAGGCAACATACCAAACGTGAGTCTCTCACGCTCCCACAAAATCTCCTATCTGTGCCCCTGACTATAGAGTCCCCAATTACTAATGCTCTGCTTCTCTCTCCCCTTCCCTTCTGAGCAACAGGGACAGACTCCGTGCCAGAGGCCCGTACCCCATGGCTTACCCCTGGTAAGTCGTCCCCCCCACAAGTATCCAAAGCGGTATACTTGTTTCTCAGGGGTACGACCGCAGGGGATCCCTGCACTGACTGCTTTTTCCCAGTCCCTCTTACAGTTACCCACCTATCTCCAATCTTTGGTGTAACTAATTCCCTGAAGCTGCTATCTATGACCCCTTCTGCCTCCCGAATGATCCGAAGTTCTTCCAACTCCAGCTCCAGTTCCCTAACTCGGTCTTGGAGGAGCTGGAGATGGCAGCACTTCCTGCAGGTAAAATCAGCAGGGACACTAACTGCATCCTCACCTCAAACATCCTGCAGGAGGAACATTGCACTCCCTTCCCTGCCATTCCTCTAACTTTCTACCAAGATCTGGCTAAAAAATAATAATAATATAATAAAATATGGTACTTACCTCAGACCAATGGGTTTTATTATTAGGTTAGAGGAGGAGGGCGGGTGGGAGACACTACACGTGTAGTGTCTCGGGTTTCCTCTCCACCAGAATTATTGGTGAGGGTCTTCCCAGACGTCCGCGGGTCGACTTCCTGTTCCCGCCTAAAAAACTAATTTAAAATTAAAAAAAAAGAAAAATTCTCAGCTCCTGCTGAAATTGACTAACCAGCCAGCTGTTCTCCCGCCGCCGAAATCGACTGGCCTGCCCCTGCAAAGACAAGTGCTTTTAAAGGTTGACTTACCTCCCAGCAACCTCCTTCCGCAATGCTCCCGCTGAAACTGACTCACCACTCACCAGCTGTTCTCACGCCGCCGAAATCGACATTGGTGATGATCTTTCAGGAATCAGGAGGCAGGAAGGGCCCCAGAGGGCTGGAAGGTGGCTCATGTAACACCGCTGTTTAAGAAGGGAGGGAGGCAGAAGACGGGAAATTATAGGCCGGTTAGCCTGACTTCGGTCATTGGTAAGCTTTTAGAGTCTGTTATTAAAGATGAGATCGCGGAGTACTTGGAAGTGCATGGTAAAATAGGACTGAGTCAGCACGGGTTCATCAAGGGCAGGTCGTGTCTGACAAATCTGTTAGAGTTCTTTGAGGAGGTAACAAGGAAGTTAGACAAAGGAGAACCAGGGGACGCGATTTATTTAGATTTCCAGAAGGACTTTGACAAGGTGCCGCATAGGAGACTGTTAAATAAGTTAAGAGCCCATGGTGTTCAGGGTAAGATCCTGGCATGGATAGAGGATTGGCTGACTGGCAGAAGGCAGAGAGTGGGGATAATGGGGTCTTTTTCAGGATGGCAGCCGGTGACTAGTGGTGTGCCTCAGGGGTCTGTGCTGGGACCACAACTTTTCACAATATACATCAATGATCTGGAAGAAGGTACTGAAGGCTCTGTTGCTAAGTTTGCAGATGATACAAAGATCTGTAGAGGGACAGGTAGTATTGAGGAAGCAAGGGGGCTGCAGAAGGACTTGGACAAGCTAGGAGAGTGGGCAATGAAGTGGCAGAAATACAATGTGGAAAAGTGTGAGGTTCTGCACTTTGGAAGGAGGAATTTAGGCATAGGCTATTTTCTAAATGGGGACATCTTCGGAAAGCAGAAGCACAAAGGGACTTGGGAGTCCTTGTCCAAGATTCTCTTAAGGTTAACGTGCAGGTTCAGTCGGCAGTTAGGAAGGCAAATGCAATGTTAGCATTAATGTCGAGAGGGCTAGAATACAAGACCAGGGATGTACTTCTGAGGCTGTATAAGGCTCTGGTCAGACCCCATTTGGAGTATTGTGAGCAGTTTTGGGCCCCGTATCTAAGGAAGGATGTGCTGGCCTTGGAAAGGGTCCAGAGGAGGTTCACAAGAATGATCCCTGGAATGAAGAACTTGTCGTATGAGGAACGTTTGAGGACTCTGGGTCTGTACTCGGAGTTTAGAAGGATGAGGGGGGATCTTATTGAAACTTACAGGATACTGCGAGGCCTGGATAGAGTGGACGTGGAGAGGATGTTTCCACTTGCAGGAAAAACTAGAAGCAGAGGACACAATCTCAGACTAAAGGGACGATCCTTTAAAACAGAGACTAGGAGGAATTTCTCCCCCCAGAGGGTGGTGAATCTGTGGAACTCTTTGCCGCAGAAGGCTGTGGAGGCCAAATCATTGAGTGTCTTTAAGACAGAGATAGATAGGTTCTTGATCAATAAGGGGATCAGGGGTTATGGGGAGAAGGCAGGAGAATGGGGATGAGAAAATATCAGCCATGATTCAATGGCGGAGCAGACTCGATGGGCCGAGTGGCCTAATTCTGCTCCTATATCTTACGGTCTAACCCAGTAACCCAATTTAACCTTTTTGGACATAAGGACAGTTTATCATGGCCAATCCACCTAACCTGCACATCGTTGGACTGTGGGAGGGAACCGGAGCACCCGGAGGAAACCCATGCAGACAGTGACCCAGCAGGGAATCGAACCTGGGACCCTGGAGCTGTGATGCAACAGTGCTAATTGCTGTGATGCCGTGCTGCCTCCGGTCTGGCTGGTGGAGTACTGAGCCTGAAGGATTTGTGTGCTGCCTACCCAGCTGAGCCTGGCGGTGACTGGCCAATCCGCTCGGGTTCTGGGGGATCTGCTCGGCTGATAAAGGCATCGGTACTTCACCACCAGCTGGCAGCTGCTACTTCAGTAACGAGGGCCCAGACTCCCACCGTAAAATCCATCACTCGCCATCATTACAGGGGAACACAGAGATAGCCTCTTCACTGATCACCCCTGGAGCTATCTGGGATGGCCACTTCCAGAATACAAAATGGACATTTGCAAACATCGCAGGGAAAAATGGACAATGTTAAGAAAGCAGGCAGGCACAGAGCCTGTCTGCATATTGGAGCCGCAGCTCCCAGACAAGACTGAAACTGTTGGCCCATTAGCATATGGATGGCCCATCTCCGGGAACAAAGGAAGATACTTAAGTAACTGATCTGTCTCCAGACCTCGCGGCGCCAGTTCCCCAAACCGAAAGCAGAAAACAAAGCCAGGCCAACGGACACCTCGGACACGCCCAGCCATCAGGGCACCCACCCCTTTATTGGTCAGGATCAATGCGGATGATCAAGAAATTCCCAATTGATTGGGGCCAAGTTCAAGGCCCGCCCAAAAGAGCGCGAAGCCCCTCCGGGTATAAGAAGGAACCCCCACGAGAGAATCACTCTCTTGGACTCGGCTCTCACAGCGGAGAGACCCGTCCACCAGCTGCAGCAGAAGCAAGTAAGTCCAAGGTCAACGCTCGCTACCAGACAGACGACCTTAGCTGTTCCCCTCTACCACTTCGACCCCAGCAGCCTCAGAACCGAACATCGGCCATTGTTCCTCTGACTGAGTGGGCACCCGAAGCTAAGTATAGGCTTTAGCAGTAGAGATAGTTTAGTTTGCAGTACTTTGTGTGTAAATAAATAGTATTGACTTTGATCTAACTAACTGGTGTATTGGTTCTTTGATCGGTATTCGGGTTTGAACCTTGTGGCGGTATCGATAGATACCTGGCGACTCTAAAGCAAACATAATTAGAATTACGGAAGACGACCATCTTGACCGCCATATTTAGAAACAACCAAAGAGAGCAACACCCCGCAGGATTCCAAACGTCCACACCTATCAGATCCATCAGGAATGACGCAATTACAGATCCTGAGCCCTATTCATTTCCAAACATTTTGAAGGAAGTCCTCCAAAAGGGGGTATCTGAGATTAGTTTACCAATTAAATGTTATCCTTGGGATGATGTACATTTGACAAATAGTGACTGAGAAGAGGTGAGAAAATGTAAATCTCTGGGGGTGGCACAGTGGTTAGCACTGCGGCCTCACGGCACTGAGGACCCGGGTCACTGTCCGTGTGGAGTTTGCACATTCTCCCCGTGTCTGCGTGGGTCTCACCCCCACCACCCAAAGATGTGCCGGGGAGGTGGATATTTTATTTCAATTCTGACTTGGGATCCAATTATTGTAATTCTACTCCCATCTGTGTCATTGGCTGAGGGGCCACCACTGGAATACAGGCCGTCACTACCAAGGAAGAAGCAGAAATACAGACCAGTCAGAGTTTTGGTGATGGGGCCGTTGAGGAGCAGGGATACATGGGGGAGGGGGAATACAAGGCCAACAGGTACATTTTGCCCAGTCTTATTAGCGGTGGTAAAATACCAGTGCCAAAGGAAGGAAGCAATTTATGTCGATTAACTGGCGAGTGAGCCACAGGCGAGGGAAATACCGAACACATTCCCTGCCACTCCTAAAATCACAGTGGGTAACAGACACAGCATTGCTGCCCTGGCACCAGTCTTTGACATGGCATACCTGCCAGTCTGATCCCTGGGAAGGGGCGACTTTTCACCCCATGTCTCAGAATCACAAGTCCAGTAAAGCAACCTGCAGGCTCTCCGAATTGTCCACAATATTCCTGCAGAAGCTGAACCCACAAAGTTCGAGCATGAATTAGTAGCTTTAGAATAGAGGAGCAGGATAGGAAAGCAAAGTAGCTCAAATGCTTCGATAAGTTTTAGCAATTTGCCCTGTTACAGTCAGGGATGTGTATAAATGGACACCGTTGATGATGGGGAGATTTTGGGCTGGATTCTCCGCAGACCAGCCCCGTCCGTCCGCGAATGACGCTGTGCAGCTGGGGGGCATTGCTAGAGGCCCTCCCAGTGATACACCGCTCCCAACCGGCCGAGTTCCCGACGGCGTGGAACTAATGTGGTCTGGCTGGTCGGGACTCTGACGTGCCGGCTGCGGACTCAGTCCGCGGCCGCTCTGGTGGGAGGCGTGGGGATCGATCATCGGGGGGGAGGGGGCGGCCGGGGCAGCGATCGAGTCGGTCCGATGCAGCGGCGCGTGGTGAATCGTGGGTGGCCGAGATTGACGGTGTTGGTCTGCGGTGTAAGCCTGCCATGGCGCTTGACGTGGCCGCTGGGGGCCGTGCGCATGCCGGACTCGGAACCGGATGTGCTGGGTCCCGTAACCGCACCCAAAGCTGCGGGAAGCTTCCCGGGACGCTGCTACACCCCTGAGGGGAAGGGAATCGGCTTATATTTTTTGCAGGGAACTAGGGAGTGCAACGCCTGCATTTCTACGCCTGCGTGGGGACAGAGCCCCATTTTGGGCAAATCCAGCCCAATATCTTCCCACGATCCTCCCAAAGTGACCACTTCACATTTCTCTGCATTGAACTCCGTCTGCTGTGCGACTGCACATTTCCCCATCGTGTGTGTGCCACCCTGAAGCCCCACATCACTATTCACTACTTTACCAACTTTTGTAACATCGGAGCACTTAATCACGGTACTCGTTATACCTCGATGGGCCGAGTGGCCTAATTCTGCTCCCATGTCTTGTGGTCTATTACATGTGGAGATTCATTGGGAGAGGATTCTCACCCGGGATTTCTTGGGTGCTTTTTTGGAATGCTGTGGTGATACTCTTCTCACTTCTCGTGGTCTCCGGTGATCTGACTGCAAAAGAAAATGAGAAATGAATCCTCAGTAAATTGGATGTGCTGTGTTCCTGCACAGGCACACTGGGAGATTGGGAACGTGCTGTGTTCCTGCACAGGCACACTGGGAGATTGGGAACGTGCTGTGTTCCTGCACAGGCACACTGGGAGATTGGGAACGTGCTGTGTTCCTGCACAGGCACACTGGGAGATTGGGAACGTGCTGTGTTCCTGCACAGGCACACTGGGAGATTGGGAACGTGCTGTGTTCCTGCACAGGCACACTGGGAGATTGGGAACGTGCTGTGTTCCTGCACAGGCACACTGGGAGATTGGGAACGTGCTGTGTTCCTGCACAGGCACACTGGGAGATTGGGAACGTGCTGTGTTCCTGCACAGGCACACTGGGAGATTGGGAACGTGCTGTGTTCCTGCACAGGCACACTGGGAGATTGGGAACCAGGCTGGGATTAGTTTGGTCGTCACCTTCTTCTTGTTTGGTGATTACTCGATTCTAAGTAATGGGCAGCACGGTAGCACAAGTGATTATCACTGTGGCTTCACAGCGCCAGGGTCCCAGGTTCGATTCCCCGCTGGGTCACTGTCTGTGCGGAGTTTGCACGTTCTCCCCGTGTCCGCGTGGGTTTCCTCCGGGTGCTCCGGTTTCCTCCTACAGTCCAAAGACGTGCAGGTTAGGTGGATTGGCCATGCTAAATTACCCGTAGTGTCCATAAAGGTTAGGAGGAGTTATTGGGTTACGGGGATAGGGTGGAAGTGAGGGCTTAAGTGGTCGGTGCAGACTCGATGGGCCGAATGGCCTCCTTCTGCACTGTATGTTCTATGTAATTCTATGTAATCTATGTAAGTCTGATTCTCCACCTGAGAAAGTCGATGTTACCGATCATGGGCTCTGTGGGTTCCTGCAAGGCTGATGAGCCAGGTCCCAGAGCAGCATCGTCGACCATGACAGGTGTCTCTGAAAGGTGGGATCAGTCCTTGAACTCTAGATCGCTGGTATTCCTTTCTCAGACTACTTTTCCCAGCCTCCTCTTACCATCGGCTGTTCTCAAAGAATTGTGTCCCTTCAGTCAGGACATTCCTCCCAAGTAGGTCACTTCTGAGCCAGCGTCTCCCAGGAGTGTTGCATTCCTTGAGGCAAACCTTCAGGGTGGCCTTTAAGCGCTTCCTTTGTCCTCCTCTTCTTCTGAAGCCTTCCTTGAGTTGGGCAAGAAAGATTTGCTTTGGGTGACACATTGATGTAGTGGGTTAACACTGCTGCCTACGGAACCGAGGACCCGAGTTCGATCCCAGCCCCGGGTCACTGTCCGTGTGGAGTTTGCACATTCTCCCCGTGTCTGCGTGGGTCTCACCCCCACAACCCACAGATGGGCAGGGTAGGTGGATTGGCCACGCTAAATTACCCCTTAGTTGGAAAAAAAATTGGTTACTCTAAATTTAAAAAAACAGCACGAATTGCTTTGACAGGTGGGACTTTGACATCCATCCAGAGAGACCTGGGCGTGCATGTCGACCGATCACTGAGAGTGGCAACGCATGTGGAGAAGGTGGTCAAGAAGGCCTACGGCATGCTGGACTTCATCGGTCGGGGCATTGAACATACAAATTGGCAAGACATGTTGCAGCTGTACAGGACCTAGTTAGGCCTCATTTGGAATATTGCGCACAAATCTGGTCGCCACACTACCAGAAGGATGTGGTGGCTTTGGAGAGTGTACAGAAGAGATTTACCAGGATGTTGCCTGGTCTGGAGGGCATTAGCTATGTGGAGAGGTTAGATAAACTCGGTCTGTTCACACTGGAACGACAGAGATTGAGAGGCGACCTGATAGAGGTCTACAAGATTATGAGTGGCCTGGACAGAGTGGATAGTCAGATGCTCTTTCCTAGGGCCGGAGAGTCAGGTATTCGGGGACAGAGGTTTAAAGTGGGTGGGGAAATGTTTAGAACAGATGTGCGAGTTTTTTACACAGAGGGTGGTAAATATTTGGAACGTGCTGCCTGGGGAGGAGGTGGGAGCAGGTACGATAGCGGCATTTAAGGGGCATCTCGACAAATATATGAATAGGGTGGGAATGGAAGGATACGGACTCCGTAAGGGCAGACGGTTTTAGTTTAGGCAGGTACCATGGTCGGCGCAGGCTTGGAGGGCCGAAGGGCCTGTTCCTGTGCTGTCCTGATCTTTGTTCAAAGCACATGGCCGGCCCAGTAGAGTTGGTTTAGGATGATCATGGCCTCGAAGCTGGTGCTCTTGGCTCCTTCAAGGACACTGATGTTAGTATGCCGGTCCTCCCAGCTGATGTGGAGAGTCCGTCTCAGACAGTATTAATGGTATCTCGCCAGGGCCTTGCGATGGCGCCTGTATGTAGTCCAGGTTTCTGCGCCATGTGGAAGAGTTAGGAGAATGGCCTCATTGTACACGAGGATCTTGGCGTCAGCACAGATGTCGCAATCGTCAAAGACTCACGTCGTTCGGCGTCCAAAAGATGTGCTTGCAGATTAGGTCTGATGTTTGATCTCTGCATGGAGAGACCCCGGGTATGGGAAACGTTCCACGTTTTGCAGAGTTTCTTTGTTGGTTTTGATGGAGGGAGAGACCGGATCTTGCCCTGGAGCGGGGGTTGTACAGTCTTCTGGAGGCTGAGGGTGAGACCGATTCTTTGATATGCTTCCACGAAGGTGTCAAGCATGGCTCTCTTCCGAGAGACTGCATATGGCGATGCCATCCGCGCTGAAGTCACGCGAATCATGTCAGTATCGTTTTCTTCTTGGATTCCAATTAGTTGAGGTTGAAAAGATTTCTGTCCATCCTGTAGACCATGCCCACTCCACTGGGAAGCTTGCTCTTGGCAAGGTGAAGAATGGTAGCGAAGAAGATGGAGCTGATGTGGGGCGGCTGACACACCCCTGCTCGATCCCAGCCTTGACTCAACAGTTTCTGTCTTATTTCCATCAGTGAGGAGAGCCACCAATATCTTGTCATGGAGGAGTCAGGTGATGTTGATGTATTTGTATGGACAGGGGGCCTTTGACAGGCACTGACATAGCACTTCCTGAGTCTGAAGCCTTGCTCAGATCGATGAAGACCATGCAGAGCGGTTGATGCTGCTCCTGCCAATAACCCTTAATCCCTTTATTCTTCAAAAAACTATCTATCTTTATCTTAAAAACATTTAATGAAGGAGCCTCTACTGCTTCACTGGGCAAGGAATTCCATAGATTCACAACCCTTTGGGTGAAGAAGTTCCTCCTAAACTCAGTCCTAAATCTACTTCCCCTTATTTTGAGGCTGTGCCCCCTAGTTCTGCTTTCACCCACCAGTGGAAACAACCTGCCCACATCTATCCTATCTATTCCCTTCATAATCTTATATGTTTCTATAAGATCCCCCCTCATCCTTCTAAATTCCAACGAGTACAGTCACAGTCTACTCAGCCTCTCCTCGTAATCCAGCCCCTTCAGCTCTGGGATTAACCTAGTGAATCTCCTCTGCACACCCCCCAGTGCCAGTACGTCCTTTCTCAAGTAAGGAGACCAAAACTGAACACAATACTCCAGGTGTGGCCTCACTAACACCTTATCCAATTGCAGCAGAACCTCCCTAGTCTTAAACTCCATCCCTCCAGCAATGAAGGACAAAATTCCATTTGCCTTCTTAATCACCTGTTGCACCTGTAAACCAACTTTTTGCGACTGATGCACTAGCACATCCAGGTCTCTCTGCACAGCAGCATGTTTTAATGTGGGATGTATTGGGAGACGTTTCTCACCTGGAGTCTCGCTGGTGCCTTTTTGGAACACTGTGGTGATACTGCGGTCCGTTCTTGCAGGCACAGGTGATGTGACTATGGAAAAGAAAAAAAATAGATGACTGCTCAATAAATTGGATTATCTGTGTCCCTGCTCTGGGGCACTCGGAGTTTAAGAGCCAGGCTGGGATTAGTTTGGTAGTAACTATCCCTCAGCATCATCATTTTCCTCAGAATATCCACAGTCAGAAGGTCAGAAACTCTCGGCCTGGTGTCCCAGTCATCCTTCCACTCGACCAGACTGAGACTCTGCCTCAAAGATTACCTCGTGGCATTACCTTCAGAAATTTAAAATGACTTTCGAAACCTCCCTTTTTCTCTCACAGTCTTTCCTCCTTGGCAGTGTGTAGCTGGTTATGAGCAACAAGTATCAGTGTCCGAGCTGAATATTTTTATCATCACACAGATAATGAAGCAGTCCCTGTCCAAATGCAGCAAGACCTGATGATATCCAGGCTTGGGACGGACAAGTGGCTAAAATCATGCGCGGGGGAGTAAAGTGTGCAGAGGACACTGAAAGTCTGCAGAGGGATATAGATAGTTTAAGTGAGTGGGCAAGGGTCTAGCAGATGGAGTTCAATGGTGGTAAAGGTGAGGTCATCTAATTTGGTCGGATTAACAGCAAAATGGACGATTATTTAAATGGTAAAACATTGCAGCATGTTGCTGTGCAGAGGGACCTGGGTGTCCTTGTGCATGAATCGCAAGAAGTTGGTTTGCAGGTGCAGCAGGTAATTAAGAAGGCAAATTAAATGTTGTCCTTCATTGCTAGAGAGATAAGAGTTTAAAAGCAGGGAGGTTATTTAGCTGTATAAGGTGTTAGTGAGGCCACACCTGGAGTACTGTGTTCAGTTTTGGTCTCCTTACTTGATAAAGGATGTACTGTCAAAGAACAAAGAACAAAGAAATGTACAGCACAGGAACAGGCGCTTCGGTCCTCCAAGCCCGTGCCGACCATGCTGCCCGACTAAACTACAATCTTCTACACTTCCTGGGTCCCTCTATTCCCTCTATTCCCATCCTATTCATGTATTTGTCAAGATGCCCCTTAAATGTCACTTATCGTCCCTGCTTCCACCACCTCCTCCGGTAGCGAGTTCCAGGCACCCACTACCCTCTGCGTAAAAAACTTGCCTCGTACATCTCCTCTAAACCTTGCCCCTCTCACCTTAAACCTATGCCCCCGAGTAATTGACCCCTCTACCCTGGGGAAAAGCCTCTGGAGGGGGTGCAGAGGAGATTCATTCGGTTGATTCCGGAGTTGAGAGGATTGGCTTATGAGGACAGACTGAGTAGACTGGGACTATACTCATTGGAATTTTCATCTTTGCTGACGATATGACCATAGTGGGTCGGGTCTCGAACAACAATGAGTCAGAATACAGGAGGGAGATAGAGAACCTAGCGGAGTGGTGTAGCGACACCAATCTCTCCCTCAATGCCAGCAAAGCTAAAGAGCTGGTCATTGACTTCAGGAAGCAAAGTACTGTACACACCCCTGTCAGCATCAACGGGGCCGAGGTGGAGATGGTTAGCAGTTTCAAATTCCCAGGGGTGCACATCTCCAAAAATCTGTCCTGGTCCACCCACGTCGACGCTCCCACCAAGAAAGCACAACAGCACCTATACTTCCTCAGGAAACTAAGGAAATTCAGCATGTCCACATTAAGTCTTACCAACTTTTACAGATGCACCATAGAAAGCATCCTATCGGGCTGCATCACAGCCTGGTATGGCAACTGCTCGGCACAGGACCGCAAGAAACTTCAGAGAGTTGTGAACACCGCCCAGTCCATCACACGAACCTGCCTCCCATCCATTGACTCCATCTACACCTCCCGCTGCCTGTGTAAGGTTTTCGGGCAATTCGGCCCTTTTTGGAGAAACTCAGAGACTGTAAACCGACTTTCCAGCCAAGGGAACAGAACCAGTTTTCCCAGCAGGCTTGGCCCGCTGAGCTGAGTAAGGGCATAAATACATAAACATGTACAAACACCCCCCTAGGAGCTACAAGGAAGAAGGAGCCAGACAAACAAGATAACATCAAGACACAGACAAAGGGGCACGGGAATACACAGGAGGCTTGCATGCAAGCAGGACAATGGGATGGTCATAGCCCCATGCAAATGTAAATGACCTGGCCTCCACCAGAGCAGAATCCAATTAGCACCCCATCAACATAGCGAGGTGAGAACAGCAGCCATCTCCGGAGCAGCTGGAAGACACTGAAATTCTCCACAGAAGAGCCTAACCTCATTAAAACTAGAAATCAGACTGTCTGAGTCCAGCATATTGCGCTGGAAAAGCCCCTAGAAAATCAGCGGTAGAGAAAAGCCAAGTTGGAGGCGGACCTGGGGGAGGTACTCCAATCTTGACAGGAGCTACCGGCAGAAACTCACTGGGAGAAGGGGGGCGGAGCCAGCGCCAAATTCAAATCGCGCAGGTCTGAAAAAAACCAAGTTGGAGGCGGACCTGGGGGAGGTACTCCAAGCTTGACAGAAGCTACCGGCAGAAAAAACCAAGTTGGAGGCGGACCTGGGGGAGGTACTCCAATCTTGACAGGAGCTACCGGCAGAAACTCACTGAAAGAAGGGGGCGGAGCCAGCGCCAAATTCAAATCGCGCAGGTCTGCCTAGCTGGAAGAAGCGGACCTGCAAGGAATACCCCGGAAACATACAGCTCTGACCGTCTCAAAGGGGGCGGGACCAGCGGGAACTTTGAAAACCTACCTTTTCAATGCAAAAGGGGCTGGCCGATCACAGAACAAAGCCAGGTATAACTATATAAAAGGGGCTGTGTTTTCGAGTAGGGGTCTGTTCGTTCGTGGCTCGACCTCTGCACCCCTGACTTGACCTCTGCAGCCTGTGACCGTAAGTACTCCGCAGCAGCTTACGAAACTCCCTTGATTTTAATAGTGGTTGAGGCTTTGGGGAAGGGAACTTGTTTTGTGCCTTGTGATATTGCTAAAACCTGTGTAAGCATAAGAATTTTCGTTGTGTCCGCTATATTACCTTTGAATAGACATAGTGTATATTAGAGCATAAGATTGTATTGTGTTTCTTCTGTTTGATGATTTTGACCTGGGTTTTACAATAAACCTTGATTTGATGACAATTGGAGTCGTTTAAATTCTTCAATCTTTCACCAGCGACCTCTGACCAAGTCATTGTTAAAATACTCCTCACCTTAATTCCGGGTTCAGGAATCGAGGGTCATCTTGAGCGATTCACTCAGGACAGACTGCTGGTTAGGGAATAAACAGCAGTGTCCTATTCTCTCTCTTGGGAAAGCTACTCTAGTGGAGTAGGAACCGGGTGGCTGTTGCACCACCGGCAAGAGAGAGAATCACCTGGGTATTGGTGGGGGTCTGGAGATCTGTGTGATATAAGTCTCAGGCTGTCGGTCAGGAATAAACGGCAGGCTTGAATCAGTGCTCTCTTCAGTGGAAGTGTCCCAGTGCGACATCCCCTGGCCTCTGAAGTTTCAGTGCCAGCTGGAGAGAGACACACACAGATATTCAAACCCCAGATATCGGCCCAGTAGTGGAGTAGCGGAGATGGCACCCTCTACACCTGGGGAAAGCGGGCAGCATGATCAAAGATCCCTCCCACCCGACTTACTCACTCTTCCAACTTCTTCCATCGGGCAGGAGATACAGAAGTCTGAGAACACGCACGAACAGACTCAAAAACAACTTCTTTCCCACTGTCACCAGACTCCTAAAGGACACTCTTATGGACTGATCTGATCTCGTCACACATCTTCTGTACTGAGTAGTACTACACCCTGTGTGCTTCACCCAGACAAAGAACAAAGAAATGTACAGCACAGCAACAGGCCCTTCGGCCCTCCAAGCCCGTGCCGACCATGCTGCCCGACTAAACTACAATCTTCTACACTTCCTGGGTCCGTATCCTTCTATTCCCATCCTATTCATGTATTTGTCAAGATGCCCCTTAAATGTCCCTATCGTCCCTGCTTCCACTGCCTCGTCCGGCAGCGAGTTCCAGGCACCCACTACCCTCTGTGTAAAAAACTTGCCTCGTACATCTACTCTAAACCTTGCCCCTCTCACCTTAAACCTATGCTCCCTAGTAATTGACCCCTCTACCCTGGGGAAAAGCCTCTGACTATCCACTCTGTCCATGCCCCTCATAATTTTGTATACCTCTATCAGGTCGCCCCTCAACCTCCTTCGTTCCAGTGATAACAAACCGGGTTTATTCAACCGCTCCTCATAGCTAATGCCCTCCATACCAGGCAACATTCTGGTAAATCTCTTCTGCACCCTCTCTAAAGCCTCCACATCCTTCTGGTAGTGTGGCGACCAGAATTGAACACTATACTCCAAGTGTGGCCTAACTAAGGTTCTATACAGCTGCAAAATGACTTGCCAATTCTTATACTCAATGCCTCGGCCAATGAAGGCAAGCATGCCGTATGCCTTCTTGACTACCTTCTCCACCTGTGTTGCCCCTTTCAATGACCTGTGGACCTGTACTCCTAGATCTCTTTGACTTTCAATACTCTTGAGGGTTCTACCATTCACTGTATATTCCCTACCTGCATTAGACCTTCCAAAATGCATTACCTCACATTTGTCCGGATTAAACTCCATCTGCCATCTCTCCGCCCAAGTCTCCAGACAATCTAAATCCTGCTGTATCCTCCGACAGTCCTCATCGCTATCCGCAATTCCACCAACCTTTGTGTCGTCTGCAAACTTACTAATCAGACCAGTTACATTTTCCTCCAAATCATTTATATATACTACAAAGAGCAAAGGTCCCAGCACTGATCCCTGTGGAACACCACTGGTCACAGCCCTCCAATGAGAAAAGCATCCTTCCATTGCTACTCTCTGCCTTCTATGGCCTAGCCAGTTCTGTATCCACCTTGCCAGCTCACCCCTGATCCCATGTGACTTCACCTTTTGTACTAGTCTACCATGAGGGACCATGTCAAAGGCATTACTGAAGTCCATATAGACAACATCCACTGCCCTACCTGTATCAATCATCTTAGTGACCTCCTCGAAAAACTCGATCAAGTTAGTGAGACACGACCTCCCCTTCACAAAACCGTGCTGCCTCTCACTAATACGTCCATTTGCTTCCAAATGGGAGTAGATGCTGTCTCGAAGAATTCTCTCCAGTAATTTCCCTACCACTGAAGTAAGGCTCACCGGCCTGTAGTTCCCGGGATTATCCTTGCTACCCTTCTTAAACAGAGGAACAACATTGGCTGTTCTCCAGTCCTCCGGGACATCCCCTGAAGACAGCGAGGATCCAAAGATTTCTATCAAGGCCCCAGCAATTTCCTCTCCAGCCTCCTTCAGTATTCTGGGGTCGATCCCATCAGGCCCTGGGACTTATCTACCTTAATATTTTTTAAGACACCCAACACCTCGTCTTTTTGGATCACAATGTGACCCAGGCTATCTACACACCCTTCTCCAGACTCAACATCTACCAATTCCTTCTCTTTGGTGAATACTGAGGCAAAGTATTCATTTAGTACCTCGCCCATTTCCTCTGGCTCCGCACATAGATTCCCTTGCCTATCCTTCAGTGGGCCAACCCTTTCCCTGGCTACCCTCTTGCTTTTTATGTACGTGTAAAAAGCCTTGGGATTTTCCTTAACCCTATTTGCCAATGACTTTTCATGACCCCTTCTAGCCCTCCTGACTCCTTGCTTAAGTTCCTTCCTACCTTTCTTATACTCCACGCAGGCTTCGTCTGTTCCCAGCCTTTTAGCCCTGACAAATGCCTCCTTTTTCTTTTTGACGAGGCCTACAATATCACTCGTCATCCAAGGTTCCCGAAAATTGCCGTATTTATCCTTCTTCCTCACAGGAACATGCCGGTCCTGTATTCCTTTCAACTGACACTTGAAAGCCTCCCACATGTCAGATGTTGATTTGCCCTCAAACATCCGCCCCCAATCTATGTTCTTCAGTTCCCGCCTAATATTGTTATAATTAGCCTTCCCCAAATTTAGCACATTCATCCTAGGACCACTCTTATCCTTGTCCACCGGTACTTTAAAACTTACTGTGGTCACTGTTACCGAAATGCTCCCCTACTGAAACATCTACCACCTGGCCGGGTTCATTCCCCAATACCAGGTCCAGTACCGCCCCTTCCCTAGTTGGACTGTCAACATATTGTTTTAAGAAGACCTCCTGGATGCTCCTTACAAACTCCGCCCCGTCTAAGCCCCTGGCACTAAGTGAGTCCCAGTCAATATTGGGGAAGTTGAAGTCTCCCATCACCACAACCCTGTTGTTTTTACTCTTTTCCAAAATCTGTCTACCTATTTGCTCCTCTATCTCCCGCTGGCTGTTGGGAGGCCTGTAGTATACCCCCAACATTGTGACTGCACCCTTCGTATTCCTGATCTCTACCCATATAGCCTCACTGCCCTCTGAGGTGTCCTCTCGTAGTACAGCTGTGATATTCTCCCGAACCAGTAGTGCAACTCCGCCTCCCCTTTTACATCCCCCTCTATCCCGCCTGAAACATCTAAATCCTGGAACGTTTAGCTGCCAATCCTGCCCTTCCCTCAACCAAGTCTCTGTAATGGCAACAACATCATAGTTCCAAGTACTAATCCAAGCTCTAAGTTCATCTGCCTTACCCGTAATACTTCTTGCATTAAAACATATGCACTTCAGGCCACCAGACCCGCTGTGTTCAGCAACTTCTTCCTGTCTGCTCTGCCTCAGAGCCCCACTGTCCCTATTTCCTAGTTCTCCCTCAATGCTCTCACCTTCTGACCTATCGCTCCCGTGCCCACCCCCATGCCATACTAGTTTAAACCCTCCCGTGTGACACTAGCAAACCTCGCGGCCAGGATATTTATGCCTCTCCGGTTTAGATGCAACCCGTCCTTCTTATATAGGTCACACCTTCTGTACTTAAGGGCAGCACGGTAGCACAGTGGCTAGCACCGTGGCTTCACAGCTCCAGGGTCCCAGGTTCGATTCCGGCTTGGGTCACTGTCTGAGGGGAATCTGCACATTCTCCCCGTGTCTGCGTGGGTTTCCTCCGGGTGCTCCGGTTTCTTCCCACAGTCCAACAAAGTGCAGGTTAGGTGGATTGGCCATGATAAATTGCCTTTAGTGACCAAAAAAGGTTCGGAGGGGTTATTGGGTTACGGGGATAGGGTGGAAGTGAGGGTTTAATGTGGGTCGGTGCAGACCCGATGGGCCAAATGGCCTCCTTCTGCACTGCATGTTCTATGTTGTTCTATTACCATCCCAACCCAGGCCCCAACAGTGACTAGGACACGGGACAGAAACCCCAATATTTTATTTTAATTTTGTCAGACTGTGAGCAAAGGAAACCTCACTCCCGGAGTGATTTCACACAAAATAGGGATACGGTAAATTAAAACAAACTTTATTATTAACACAGTACCAGAATCTTTTCCATAACGCCATAATATAACTTACAATTACCCCTTAAACAATACTACTCAGTGGGGTGATTACAATACCCTCAACCGCTATCTTTATTCCCCGTAAACAACAAGAATAAAAGCATCTTGGCTCTCAATCCACTAACAAATACCACTGGCACTCAGGAATACTTGCTTTACAGAGATGTTCTTTGAGTAAGAGTGATCTCTTGTCACTGCTTTAAAATAAAATCTGACTCCTGTCAGACCCATGCAGAAACTCCAGCTGTAAAAATTACAAATGCTTCAATAAAATATTTAAACAAACAAAAAGAAACTCCAGCTGTATTCCTGCAGAAGCTGTTTTTCAACTGGCTTGCTTCAGCTCGCCCTTGTGCTCAGACAAGTCTGCATCACTTCCAAGACTGTTAATCTCTTTCAACTAATCTGCAATGAGAGCAAATTGCCTGATTTGGTCTCAGCTTCAGCTCGATCAGAACTGAACTACAAATGCTTTCTCAAAATGCCTGAAGCCTTAACTCCACCCAGCAATGACATCATCTCACCAAGCTGAAAACGAATTAATACCCCAGGGAATCCCGTTACTCCAAACAAACCTCCATTAGCCCAAGCTTTTTACAGTGGCTAATAGCACCCTTGGCTCCGAAAAACTTTGTTGTCTTTCAAACTAAGATTTATTTTAAAAGCATGAGTACAGCAGTTAAACACACAGTAACCCAGGCTTTTAACTCTGGCTGCATCAACAACCTAGCATACAAGCATCAAATTCTTATCATACGAGGCGGTTGAGGTGCTGGACTGAGCAGGGATACATGGGGGAGGGGGAATACAAGGCCAGCAGGTACATTTTCTCCAGCCTTATTAGCGGTGGTAAAATACCAGTGCCAAAGGAAGGAAGCAATTTATGTCGATTAACTGGCGAGTGAGCCACAGGCGAGGGAAATACCGAACACATTCCCTGCCACTCCTAAAATCACAGTGGGTAACAGACACAGCATTGCTGCCCTGGCACCAGTCTTTGACATGGCATACCTGCCAGTCTGATCCCTGGGAAGGGGCGACTTTTCACCCCATGTCTCAGAATCACAAGTCCAGTAAAGCAACCTGCAGGCTCTCCGAATTGTCCACAATATTCCTGCAGAAGCTGAACCCACAAAGTTCGAGCATGAATTAGTAGCTTTAGAATAGAGGAGCAGGGTAGGAAAGCAAAGTAGCTCAAATGCTTCGATAAGTTTTAGCAATTTGCCCTGTTACAGTCAGGGATGTGTATAAATGGACACCGTTGATGATGGGGAGATTTTGGGCTGGATTCTCCGCAGACCAGCCCCGTCCGTCCGCGAATGATGCCGTGCAGCTGGGGGGCATTGCCAGAGGCCCTCCCAGTGATACACCGCTCCCAACCGGCCGAGTTCCCGACGGCGTGGAACTAATGTGGTCTGGCTGGTCGGGACTCTGACGTGCCGGCTGCGGACTCAGTCCGCGGCCGCTCTGGTGGGAGGCGTGGGGATCGATCATCGGGGGGGAGGGGGCGGCCGGGGCAGCGATCGAGTCGGTCCGATGCAGCGGCGCGTGGTGAATCGTGGGTGGCCGAGATTGACGGTGTTGGTCTGCGGTGTAAGCCTGCCATGGCGCTTGGCGTGGCCGCTGGGGGCCGTGCGCATGCCGGACTCGGAACCGGATGTGCTGGGTCCCGTAACCGCACCCAAAGCTGCGGGAAGCTTCCCGGGACGCTGCTACACCCCTGAAGGGAAGGGAATCGGCTTATATTTTTTGCAGGGAACTAGGGAGTGCAACGCCTGCATTTCTACGCCTGCGTGGGGACAGAGCCCCATTTTGGGCAAATCCAGCCTAATATCTTCCCACGATCCTCCCAAAGTGACCACTTCACATTTCTCTGCATTGAACTCCGTCTGCTGTGCGACTGCACATTTCCCCATCGTGTGTGTGCCACCCTGAAACCCCACATCACTATTCACTACTTTACCAACTTTTGTAACATCGGAGCACTTAATCACGGTACTCGTTATACCTCGATGGGCCGAGTGGCCTAATTCTGCTCCCATGTCTTGTGGTCTATTACATGTGGAGATTCATTGGGAGAGGATTCTCACCCGGGATTTCTTGGGTGCTTTTTTGGAATGCTGTGGTGATACTCTTCTCACTTCTCGTGGTCTCCGGCGATCTGACTGCAAAAGAAAATGAGAAATGAATCCTCAGTAAATTGGATGTGCTGTGTTCCTGCACAGGCACACTGGGAGATTGGGAACGTGCTGTGTTCCTGCACAGGCACACTGGGAGATTGGGAACGTGCTGTGTTCCTGCACAGGCACACTGGGAGATTGGGAACGTGCTGTGTTCCTGCACAGGCACACTGGGAGATTGGGAACCAGGCTGGGATTAGTTTGGTCGTCACCTTCTTCTTGTTTGGTGATTACTCGATTCTAAGTCTGATTATCCACCTGAGAAAGTCGATGTTACCGATCATGGGCTCTGTGGGTTCCTGCAAGGCTGATGAGCAGGTCCCAGAGCAGCATCGTCGACCATGACAGGTGTCTCTGAAAGGTGGGATCAGTCCTTGAACTCTAGATCGCTGGTATTCCTTTCTCAGACTACTTTTCCCAGCCTCCTCTTACCATCGGCTGTTCTCAAAGAATTGTGTCCCTTCAGTCAGGACATTCCTCCCAAGTAGGTCACTTCTGAGCCAGCGTCTCCCAGGCGTGTTGCATTCCTTGAGGCAAACCTTCAGGGTGGCCTTGAAGCGCTTCCTTTGTCCTCCTCTTCTTCTGAAGCCTTCCTTGAGTTGGGCAAGAAAGATTTGCTTTGGGTGACACATTGATGTAGTGGGTATGGCAGGGGGGTGGGCACGGGAGCAATAGGTCAGAAGGTGAGAGCATTGAGGGAGAACTAGGGAATAGGGACAGTGTGGCTCTGAGGCAGCGCAGACGGGGAGAAGTTGCTGAACACAGCGGGTCTGGTGGCCTGAAGTGCATATGTTTTAATGCAAGGAGCATTACGGGTAAGGCAGATGAACTTAGAGCTTGGATTACTACTTGGAACTATGATGTTGTTGCCATTACAGAGACCTGGTTGAGGGAAGGGCAGGATTGGCAGCTAAACGTTCCAGGATTTAGATGTTTCAGGCGGGATAGAGGGGGATGTAAAAGGGGAGGCGGAGTTGCGCTACTTGTTCAGGAGAGTATCACAGCTATACAGCGAGAGGACACCTCAGAGGGCAGTGAGGCTATATGGGTAGAGATCAGGAATAAGAAGGGTGCAGTCACAATGTTGGGGGTATACTACAGGCCTCCCAACAGCCAGCGGGAGATAGAGGAGCAGATAGGTAGACAGATTTTGGAAAAGAGTAAAAACAACAGGGTTGTGGTGATGGGAGACTTCAACTTCCCCAATATTGACTGGGACTCACTTAGTGCCAGGGGCTTAGACGGGGCAGAGTTTGTAAGGAGCATCCAGGAGGGCTTCTTAAAACAATATGTAAACAGTCCAACTAGGGAAGGGGCGGTACTGGACCTGGTATTGGGGAATGAGCCCGGCCAGGTGGTAGATGTTTCAGTAGGGGAGCATTTCGGTAACAGTGACCACAATTCAGTAAGTTTTAAAGTACTGGTGGACAAGGATAAGAGTGGTCCGAGGATGAATGTGCTAAATTGGGGGAAGGCTAATTATAACAATATTAGGCGGGAACTGAAGAACATAGATTGGGGGCGGATGTTTGAGGGCAAATCAACATCTGACATGTGGGAGGCTTTCAAGTGTCAGTTGAAAGGAATACAGGACAGGCATGTTCCTGTGAGGAAGAAAGATAAATACGGCAATTTTCGGGAACCTTGGATGACGAGTGATATTGTAGGCCTCGTCAAAAAGAAAAAGGAGGCATTTGTCAGGGCTAAAAGGCTGGGAACAGACGAAGCCTGTGTGGCATATAAGGAAAGTAGGAAGGAACTTAAGCAAGGAGTCAGGAGGGCTAGAAGGGGTCATGAAAAGGCATTGGCAAATAGGGTTAAGGAAAATCCCAAGGCTTTTTACACTTACATAAAAAGTAAGAGGGTAGCCAGGGAAAGGGTTGGCCCACTGAAGGATAGGCAAGGGAATCTATGTGTGGAGCCAGAGGAAATGGGCGAGGTACTAAATGAATACTTTGCATCAGTATTCACCAAAGAGAAGGAATTGGTAGATGTTGAGTCTGGAGAAGGGGGTGTAGATAGCCTGGGTCACATTGTGATCCAAAAAGACGAGGTGTTGGGTGTCTTAAAAAATATTAAGGTAGATAAGTCCCCAGGGCCGGATGGGATCTACCCCAGAATACTGAAGGAGGCTGGAGAGGAAATTGCTGAGGCCTTGACAGAAATCTTTGGATCCTCGCTGTCTTCAGGGGATGTCCCGGAGGACTGGAGAATAGCCAATGTTGTTCCTCTGTTTAAGAAGGGTGGCAGGGATAATCCCGGGAACTACAGGCCGGTGAGCCTTACTTCAGTGGTAGGGAAATTACTGGAGAGAATTCTTCGAGACAGGATCTACTCCCATTTGGAAGCAAATGGACGTATTAGTGAGAGGCAGCACGGTTTTGTGAAGGGGAGGTCGTGTCTCACTAACTTGATAGAGTTTTTCGAGGAGGTCACTAAGATGATTGATGCAGGTAGGGCAGTAGATGTTGTCTATATGGACTTCAGTAAGGCCTTTGACAAGGTCCCTCATGGTAGACTAGTACAAAAGGTGAAGTCACACGGGATCAGGGGTGAACTGGCAAGGTGGATACAGAACTGGCTAGGCCATAGAAGGCAGAGGGTAGCAATGGAGGGATGCTTTTCTAATTGGAGGGCTGTGACCAGTGGTGTTCCACAGGGATCAGTGCTGGGACCTTTGCTCTTTGTAGTATATATAAATGATTTGGAGGAAAATGTAACTGGTCTGATTAGTAAGTTTGCAGACGACACAAAGGTTGGTGGAATTGCGGATAGCGATGAGGACTGTCTGAGGATACAGCAGGATTTAGATTGTCTGGAGACTTGGGCGGAGAGATGGCAGATGGAGTTTAACCTGGACAAATGTGAGGTAATGCATTTTGGAAGGGCTAATGCAGGTAGGGAATATACAGTGAATGGTAGAACCCTCAAGAGTATTGAAAGTCAAAGAGATCTAGGAGTACAGGTCCACAGATCACTGAAAGGGGCTACACAGGTGGAGAAGGTAGTCAAGAAGGCATACGGCATGCTTGCCTTCATTGGCCGGGGCATTGAGTATAAGAATTGGCAAGTCATGTTGCAGCTGTATAGAACCTTAGTTAGGCCACACTTGGAGTATAGTGTTCAATTCTGGTCGCCACACTACCAGAAGGATGTGGAGGCTTTAGAGAGGGTGCAGAAGAGATTTACCAGAATGTTGCCTGGTATGGAGGGCATAAGCTATGAGGAGCGATTGAATAAACTCGGTTTGTTCTCACTGGAACGAAGGAGGTTGAGGGGCGACCTGATAGAGGTATACAAAATTATGAGGGGCATAGACAGAGTGGATAGTCAGAGGCTTTTCCCCAGGGTAGAGGGGTCAATTACTAGGGGGCATAGGTTTAAGGTGAGAGGGGCAAAGTTTAGAGTAGATGTACGAGGCAAGTTTTTTACGCAGAGGGTAGTGGGTGCCTGGAACTCACTACCGGAAGAGGTAGTGGAGGCAGGGACGATAGGGACATTTAAGGGGCATCTTGACAAATATATGAATAGGATGGGAATAGAAGGATACGGACCCAGGAAGTGTAGAAGATTGTAGTTTAGTCGGGCAGTATGGTCGGCACGGGCTTGGAGGGCCGAAGGGCCTGTTCCTGTGCTGTACATTTCTTTGTTCTTTGTTCTTTGTTCTTTGTTAACACTGCTGCCTACGGAACCGAGGACCCGAGTTCGATCCCAGCCCCGGGTCACTGTCCGTGTGGAGTTTGCACATTCTCCCCGTGTCTGCGTGGGTCTCACCCCCACAACCCACAGATGTGCAGGGTAGGTGGATTGGCCACGCTAAATTGCCCCTTAGTTGGAAAAAAAATTGGTTACTCTAAATTAAAAAAAACAGCACGAATTGCTTTGACAGGTGGGACTTTGACATCCATCCAGAGAGACCTGGGCGTGCATGTCGACCGATCACTGAGAGTGGCAACGCATGTGGAGAAGGTGGTCAAGAAGGCCTACGGCATGCTGGCCTTCATCGGTCGGGGCATTGAATATAAAAATTGGCAAGACATGTTGCAGCTGTACAGGACCTAGTTAGGCCTCATTTGGAATATTGCGCACAAATCTGGTCGCCACACTACCAGAAGGATGTGGTGGCTTTGGAGAGTGTACAGAAGAGATTTACCAGGATGTTGCCTGGTCTGGAGGGCATTAGCTATGTGGAGAGGTTAGATAAACTCGGTCTGTTCTGTTCTCACTGGAACGACAGAGATTGAGAGGCGACCTGATAGAGGTCTACGAGATTATGAGTGGCCTGGACAGAGTGGATAGTCAGATGCTCTTTCCTAGGAGGTGGGAGCAGGTACGATAGCGGCATTTAAGGGGCATCTCGACAAATATATGAATAGGGTGGGAATGGAAGGATACGGACTCCGTAAGGGCAGACGGTTTTAGTTTAGGCAGGTACCATGGTCGGCGCAGGCTTGGAGGGCCAAAGGGCCTGTTCCTGTGCTGTCCTGTTCTTTGTTCATAGCACATGGCCGGCCCAGTAGAGTTGGTTTAGGATGATGAAGACCATGCAGAGCGGTTGATGTTGCTCCTGCCATTTCCCTGGAAGTTGCCGAGCAGTGAAAATCATGTCCGCCGTTCCATGTTTTGGTCGGAAGCTGCATTGGCTTTGCGGCTGGATTTCTTCAGAGACTGGAAGAAGGCGACTCGCGAGGATTTGGCTGATGATCTTCATGGTGGGTGTAGAGTAAGGAGATTCTTCGATAGTTCCTGCAGTTCATTTTGTCCTTTTTCTGCAAGATGGTGACAATGTTGGCATCCCTCAGGCTGGCAGGAATTTCTACTTTGTCCCAAATTCCCGCCTTCATTTCCCCATTGTGTGTGTGCCATCCTGAAACCTCCAAGTAGCCTCATCACTATTCACTATTTTACCAAGTTTTGTAACATCTGATAACTTAATCATGGTACTCGTTACACCTGAGTGTAGGTCATTTATAACAATTGATCCCAAACCCATCGGGATTGGGCACGTCAAACCACCTCAAATTATTTCCAAGTCATAAGAACATAAGAACTAGGAGCAGGAGTAGGCCATCTGGCCCCTCGAGCCTGCTCCACCATTCAATGAGATCATGGCTGATCTTTTGTGGACTCAGCTCCACTTTCCCGCCCGAACACCATAACCCTTCATCCCTTTATTCTTCAAAAAACTACCTATCTTTATCTTAAAAACATTTAATGAAGGAGCCTCAACTGCTTCACTGGGCAAGGAATTCCATAGATTCACAACCCTTTGGGTGAAGAAGTTCCTCCTAAACTCAGTCCTAAATCTACTTCCCCTTATTTTGAGGCTATGCCCCCTAGTTCTGCTTTCACCCACCAGTGGAAACAACCTGCCCACATCTATCCTATCTATTCCCTTCATAATCTTATATATTTCTATAAGATCCCCCCTCATCCTTCTAAATTCCAACGAGTACAGTCACAGTCTACTCAGCCTCTCCTCGTAATCCAACCCCTTCAGCTCTGGGATTAACCTAGTGAATCTCCTCTGCACACCCTCCAGTGCCAGTACGTCCTTTCTCAAGTAAGGAGACCAAGACTGAACACAATACTCCAGGTGTGGTCTCACTAACACCTTATCCAATTGCAGCAGAACCTCCCTAGTCTTAAACTCCATCCCTCCAGCAATGAAGGACAAAATTCCATTTGCCTTCTTAATCACCTGTTGCACCTGTAAACCAACTTTTTGCGACTGATGCACTAGCACATCCAGGTCTCTCTGCACAGCAGCATGTTTTAATGTGGGATGTATTGGGAGACGTTTCTCACCTGGAGTCTCGCTGGTGCCTTTTTGGAACACTGTGGTGATACTGCGGTCCGTTCTTGCAGGCACAGGTGATGTGACTATGGAAAAGAAAAAAAATAGATGACTGCTCAATAAATTGGATTATCTGTGTCCCTGCTCTGGGACACTCGGAGTTTAAGAGCCAGGCTGGGATTAGTTTGGTAGCAACTATCCCTCAGCATCATCATTTTCCTCAGAATATCCACAGTCAGAAGGTCAGAAACTCTCGGCCTGGTGTCCCAGTCATCCTTCCACTCGACCAGACTGAGACTCTGCCTCAAAGATTACCTCGTGGCATTACCTTCAGAAATTTAAAATGACTTTTGAAACCTCCCTCTTTCTCTCACAGTCTTTCCTCCTTGGCAGTGTGTAGCTGGTTATGAGCAACAAGTATCAGTGTCCGAGCTGAATATTTTTATCATCACACAGATAATGAAGCAGTCCCTGTCCAAATGCAGCAAGACCTGATGATATCCAGGCTTGGGGCGGACAAGTGGCTAAAATCATACGCGGGGGAGTAAAGTGTGCAGAGGACACTGAAAGTCTGCAGAGGGATATAGATAGTTTAAGTGAGTGGGCAAGGGTCTAGCAGATGGAGTTCAATGGTGGTAAAGGTGAGGTCATCTATTTTGGTCGGATTAACAGCAACATGGATGATTATTTAAATGGTAAAACATTGCAGCATGCTGCTGTGCAGAGGGACCTGGGTGTCCTTGTGCATGAATCGCAAAAAGTTGGTTTGCTGACGCAGCAGGTAATTAAGAAGGCAAATTAAATTTTGTCCTTCATTGCTAGAGAGATAAGAGTTTAAAAGCAGGGAGGTTATTTAGCTGTATAAGGTGTTAGTGAGGCCACACCTGGAGTACTGTGTACAGTTTTGGTCTCCTTACTTGATAAAGGATGTACTGTCACTGGAGGGGGTGCAGAGGAGATTCACTCGGTTGATTCCGGAGTTGAGAGGATTGGCTTATGAGGACAGACTGAGTAGACTGGGACTATACTCATTGGAATTTTCATCTTTGCTGACGATACGACCATAGTGGGTCGGATCTCGAACAACAATGAGTCAAAATACAGGAGGGAGATAGAGAACCTAGCGGAGTGGTGTAGCGACACCAATCTCTCCCTCAATGCCAGCAAAACTAAAGAGCTGGTCATTGACTTCAGGAAGCAAAGTACTGTACACACCCCTGTCAGCATCAATGAGGCCGAGGTGGAGATGGTTAGCAGTTTCAAATTCCTAGGGGTGCACATCTCCAAAAATCTGTCCTGGTCCACCCACGTCGACACTACCACCAAGAAAGCACAACAGCGCCTATACTTCCTCAGGAAACTAAGGAAATTCGGCATGTCCACATTAAGTCTTACCAACTTTTACTGATGCACCATAGAAAGCATCCTATCGGGCTGCATCACAGCCTGGTATGGCAACTGCTCGGCCCAGGACCGCAAGAAACTTCAGAGTCGTGAACACCGCCCAGTCCATCACACAAACCTGCCTCCCATCCATTGACTCCATCTACACCTCCCGCTGCCTGGGGAAAGCGGGCAGCATAATTAAAGATCCCTCCGACCCGGCTTACTCACTCTTCCAACTTCTTCCATCGGGCAGGAGATACAGAAGTCTGAGAACACGCACGAACAGACTCAAAAACAGCTTCTTCCCCACTGTCACCAGATTCCTAGAGGACACCCTTATGGACTGATCTGATCTCGTCACACATCTTCTGTACTGAGTAGTACTACACCCTGTGTGCTTCACCCGATGCCTGTGTCTATCTATTTACATTGTGCATCTTATGTTTGCCCTATTATGTATTTTCTTTTCATGTCGGAATGATCTGTTTGAGCTGCACACAGAACAATAATTTTCACTGTTCCTCGGTTCACTTGACAATAAACAAAATCCAATGTTTGCTGCTTTAAGATTTTTATTTGATATAATTGTGGTGAAAGATAATTCGGTGACTGAAATCCCAATGTGGGGCGATGTGGAGATAGATTCTCTACTTAAGAATTCTCTTCAATAGTTTCCCTACCACTGATGTGAGACTCACTGCTCTGTAGTTCCCTGATGTAACTCTCCAGCCTTTCTGAAATAGTGGGACCACATTATCTGTTCTCCAATCCTCTGGCACCTGCTCCCTGGCCAGAGAGGAATAAGAATTTGGGAGAGTTAATCGTGGAGACACAGAAATAAATCAATATTTTGCCTCAGTATTCATAGTGGAGGACACAAGTACCATCCCTACAGGGACGGGTAATTTAAAGGTGATAGAGCGGGAGGAACTTAGAGCAATCAGCATGAAGAGGGAACAGTACTCAAACTCTTGGGATTGAAGGCAGACAAGTCCCCAAGGTCAGATGTCCTCCTTCCCAGGGTGTTAAACGAAGTGGCAGTGGAGATAGGGGATCCATTGGTTATAATATAACATGGGAAAGGTTCCAGTGGATTGGAAAAAGGCTGACATAACACCCTTATTCAAAATGGGAGAGAGGCAGAATGTGGGAAATTACAGAGAAGCTAAATTGCTTACTCCTGCTCCGAGGTTAGATGTTCGAAGAAGAAATATTGACACAGTATGTAGATAGGCCAAAGAGAGGCGAGGCCATATTGGATTTGGTACTGGGTAATGAACCAGGACAGGTGTTAGATTTGGAGGTAGGTGAGCACTTTGGTGATAGTGACCACAATTCGATTACGTTTACTTTAGTTATGGAAAGGGATAGTTTTTTTTTTGCAGGGCAAGAGTTTTATCTGGGGGGGAAAGGCAATTATGATGCAATGAGGCAAGACTTAGGATGCATCGGATGGAGAGGAAAACTGCAGGGGTTGGGCACAATGGAAATGTGGAGCTTGTTCAAGGAACAGCTACTGCGTGTCCTTGATAAGTATGTACCTGTCAGGCAGGGAGGAAGTGGTCGAGCAAGGGAACTGTGGTTTACTAAAGCAGTCGAAACAGTTGTCAAGAGGAAGAAGGAGGCTTATGTAAAGATGAGACATGAAGGTTCAGTTAGGGCGCTCGAGAGTTACAAGTTAGCTAGGAAGGACCTAAAGAGAGAGCTAAGAAGAGCCAGGAGGGGACATGGGAAGTCTTTGGCAGGTAGGATCAAGGATAACCCCAAGGCTTTCTATAGATATGTCAGGAATAAAAGAATGACTAGGGTAAGAGTAGGGCCAGTCAAGGACAGCACTGGGAAGTTGTGCTTGGAGTCCGAGGAGATAGGGGAGGTGCGAAATGAATATTTTTTGTCAGTATTCACACAGGAAAAAGACTATGTTGTCGAGGAGAATACTGAGATTCGGGCTACTAGACTAGTAGAGCTTGAGCTTCACAAGGAGGAGGTGTTAGCATTTCTGGAAAGTGTGAAAATAGATAAGTCCCCTGGGCTGATGGGATTTATCCTAGGATTCTCTGGGAAGCTATGGAGGAGATTGCTGAGCCTTTGGCCTTGATCTTTAAGTCATCTTTGTCTACAGGAATAGTGCCAGAAGACTGGAGGATAGCAAATGTTGTCCCCTTGTTCAAGAAGGGGAGTAGAGACAACCCCGGTAACTATAAACCAGTGAGTCTTACTTCTGTTGTGGGCAAAATCTTGGGAAGGTTTATCAGAGATAGGATGTATAATCATCTGGAAAGGAATAATTTGATTAGAGATAGTCAACACGGTTTTATGAAGGGTAGGTCGTGCCTCACAAACTTTATTGAGTTCTTTGAGAAGGTGGCCAAACAGATGGGTGAGGGTAAAGCAGTTGATGTGGTGTATATGGATTTCAGTAAAGCGTTTGATAAGGTTTCCCATGGTAGGCTACTGCAGAAAATACGGAGGCATGGGATTCAGGGTGATTTAGCAGTTTGGATCAGAAATTGGCTAGCTGGAAGAAGACAAAGGGTGGTGATTGATGGGAAATGTTCAGACTGGAGTCCAGTTACTAGTGGTGTACCACAAGGATCTATTTTTGGGGCCACTGCTGTTACATAAATGACCTGGAGGATGGCGTAGAAGGATGGGTGAGTAAATTTGCAGATGACACTAAAGTCGGTGGAGTTGTGGACAGTGCGGAAGGCTGTTACAAGTTACAGAGGGACATAGATAAGCTGCAGCGCTGGGCTGAGAGGTGGCAAATGGAGTTTAATGCGGAAAAGTGTGAGGTGATTAATTTTGGAAGGAATAACAGGAAGACAGAGTACTGGGCTAATGGTAAGATTCTTGGCAGTGTGGATGAGCAGAGAGATCTCGGTGTCCATGTACATAGATCCCTGAAAGTTGCCACCCAGGTTGAGAGGGTTGTTAAGAAGGCGTACGGTGTGTTAGCTTTTATTGGTAGAGGGATTGAGTTTTGGAGCCATGAGGTCATGTTGCAGCTGTACAAAACTCTGGTGCGGCCGCATTTGGAGTATTGCGTGCAATTCTGGTCGCCGCATTATAGGAAGGATGTGGAAGCTTTGGAAAGGGTGCAGAGGAGATTTACCAGAATGTTGCCTGGTATGGAGGGAAGATCTTGGGGCGGGATTCTCCCCTACCCGGCGGGGCGGGGGGTCCCGGCGGGATGGAGTGGCGGGAACCACTCCGGTGTCGGGCCGCCCCAAAGGTGCGGAATTCGCCGCACCTTTAGGGGCCAAGCCCTCACCTTGAGGGGCTACGCTCGCGCCAGAGTGGTTTGCTGAGTAAAATAAGGGCCCATGGTATTCGAGGCAAGGTACTAACATGGATTGACGATTGGCTGTCAGGCAGAAGGCAGAGAGTTGGGATAAAAGGTTCTTTTTCGGAATGGCAACCGGTGACGAGTGGTGTCCCGCAGGGTTCAGTGTTGGGGCCACAGCTGTTCTCTTTATATATTAACGATCTAGATGACGGGACTGGGGGCATTCTGGCTAAGTTTGCCGATGATACAAAGATAGGTGGAGGGGCAGGGAGTATGGAGGAGGTGGGGAGGCTGCAGAAAGATTTAGACAGTTTAGGAGAGTGGTCCAAGAAATGGCTGATGAAATTCATCGTGGGCAAGTGCAAGGTCTTGCACTTTGGAAAAAAGAATAGAGGCAAGGACTATTTTCTAAACGGTGACAAAATTCATAATGCTGAAGTGCAAAGGGACTTGGGAGTCCTAGTCCAGGATTCTCTAAAGGTAAACTTGCAGGTTGAGTCCGTAATTAAGAAAGCAAATGCAATGTTGTCATTCATCTCAAGAGGCTTGGAATATAAAAGCAGGGATGTACTTCTGAAGCTTTATAAAGCATTAGTTAGGCCCCATTTAGAATACTGTGAGCAATTTTGGACCCCACACCTCAGGAAGGACATACTGGCACTGGAGCGGGTCCAGCAGAGATTCACACGGATGATCCCAGGAATGGTAGGCCTAACATACGATGAACGTCTGAGGATCCTGGGATTATATTCATTGGAGTTTAGGAGGTTGAGGGGAGATCTAATAGAAACTTACAAGATAATGAATGGCTTAGATAGGGTGGATGTAGGGAAGTTGTTTCCATTAGCAGGGGAGACTAGGACCCGGGGGCACAGCCTTAGAATAAAAGGGAGTCACTTTAGAACAGAGATGAGGAGAAATGTCTTCAGCCAGAGAGTGGTGGGTCTGTGGAATTCATTGCCACAGAGGGCGGTGGAGGCCGGGACGTTGAGTGTCTTTAAGACAGAAGTTGATAAATTCTTGATTTCTCGAGGAATTAAGGGCTATGGAGAGAGAGCGGGTAAATGGAGTTGAAATCAGCCATGATTGAATGGCGGAGTGGACTCGATGGGCCGAATGGCCTTACTTCCGCTCCTATGTCTTATGGTCTTATGGTTTCCGCTCTGCCGGCTGGCGGGAAATGCCTTTGGTGCAATGCCAGCCGGTGGCAAAAGGTCTTTGCCGGGCGGCGCATGCACGGGAGCATCAGCGGCCGCTCACGGCATCCCCGCGCATGAGCAGGGGAGGGGGTCTCTACCGCCTCTGCCATAGTGAAGACCATGGCGAAGGCGGAAGAAAAAGAGTGCCCCCATGGCACAGGCCCGCCCACGGATCGGTGGCCCCCGATCACGGGTCAGGCCACTGTGGGGGCACCCCCCGGGGCCAGATCGCCCCGTGCCCCCCACAGGATCCCGGGTGGTGGGGGTCCCAGGTATCTGCTGCTCTTGTCCTTCTAGATGGTAGAGGTCGTGGGTTTGGAAGGTGCTGCCTAAGGAACCTTGGTGAGTTGTTGCAGTGCAACTTGTAGACGGTACATACGGCTGCCGCTGTGTCGGGGGTGGAGGGAGTGAATGTTTGTGGAAGGGGAGCAATCAAGCGGCTGCTTTGTCCTGGATGGTGTCGAGCTTCTTGAGTGTTGTTGGAGCTACACTCATCCAGGCAAGTGGAGAGTATCCCATCACACTCCTGACTTGTGCCGTGTGGATGGTGGACAGGCTTTGGGGAGAGGAGGTGGGTTACTCACCGTAGGATTTCTAGCCTTTGACCTGCCCCGGTAGCCACAGTATTAATGTGGCTGGGTCCAGTTGAGTTTCTGATCAATGGTAACCCCCAGGATGTAGATTGTTGGTAATCAGCGATGGTAATGCCATTGAATGTCAAGGGGTGATGGTTAGATCCTCCCTTGTAGGAGATGGTCATTGCCTTGCAGTTGTGTGGCGCGAATGTAACTTGTCACTTGTCAGCCCCGAGCCTGGATATTGTCCAGGTCTTGCTGCATTTGTGATGTGGAGATGCCGGCGTTGGACTGGGGTGAGCACGGTAAGAAGTCTTACAACACCAGGTTAAAGTCCAACAGGTTTGTTTCGAATCACTAGCTTTCGGAGCGCTGCTCCTTCCTCAGGTGAATGAAGAGGTATGTTCCAGAAACACATATATAGACAGATTCAAAGATGCCAGACAATGCTTGGAATGCGAGCATTAGCAGGTGATTAAATCTTTACAGATCCAGAGATGGATCTCATCAAACTGAGCGTCCGTGAGCAGGTTATTGCTGAGTAAGTGCTGCTTGATAGCTCTGTTGATGATTCCTTCCATTGTTTAGCTGATGATGGAGAGGAGACTGATAGGGCGGTAATTGGCTGGGTTGGATTTGTCCTGTTTCTTGTGTACAGGACACACCTGGGCAATTTTCCACACTGCCGGGTAGCTGCCAGTGTTGTAGCTGTACTGGAACAGCTGGACTAGGGGTGCGGCAGGTTTTGGAGCACAAATCTTCATTGCTGGGATATTGTCAGGGCCCAGAGCCTTTGCAGTATCCAGTGCCTTCAGCCGTTTCCTGATATCACGGGGAGTGAATCGTATTGGCTGAAGACTGTTATCTGTGATGCTGGGAACCTCCGGAGGAGACCGAGACGGATCATCCACTCGGCACTTCTGGCTGATAGCCCTTCCTGTTGATGGAGATTGGGGACAAAATTCTCCGGAAATGGCGCGATGTCCGCCGACTGGCGCCCAAAACGGCGCCAATCAGACGGGCATCGCGCCGCCCCAAAGGTGCGGAATGCTCCGCATCTTGGGGGGCCGAGCCCCAACCTTGAGGGGCTAGGTCGGCGCCGGACGAATTTCCGCCCCGCCAGCTGGCGGAAAAGGCATTTGGTGCCCCGCCAGCTGGCGCGGAAATGACATCTCTGGGCGGCGCATGCGTGGGAGCGTTAGCGGCCGCTGACGGCATTCCCGCGCATGCGCAGTAGAGGGAGTCTCTTCTGCCTCTTCTGCGGTGGAGACCGTGGCGGAGGCGGAAGGGAAAGAGTGCCCCCACGGCACAGGCCCGCCCGCGGATCGGTGGGCCCCGATCGCGGGTCAGGCCACCGTGGGGGCACCCCCCGGGGCCAGATCGCCCTGCGCCCCCCTCAGGATCCCGGAGCCCGCCCGCGCCGCCTTGTCCCGCCGGTAAGGTAGGTGGTTTAATTTACGCCGGTGGGACAGGCAATTTATCGGAGGGACTTCGTCCCATCCGGGGCGGAGAATCGAGCGGGGGGGCCCGCCAACCGGCGCGATTCCCGCCCCCGCCGAATATCCGGTGCCGGAGACTTCGGCAACCGGCGGGGGCGGGACTCATGCCAGCCTCCGGCGATTCTCCAACCCGGCGGGGGGTCGGAGAATCTCGCCCCGGGTCTGTATCTTGGGGAGAATAAAGGTGCACCAAGTGATGAACTTATAACCTGCAGAATGATGCGAGAAATGACTGGAGTCTTTTGGTAACCTCAGACGGAGACCACATGGTGAGCAACAGAGAGAAAGCAGGGAGAGCACAGAGAGTGAAGCTGGACTATTACCTGAGTTGGAGTAGCTCATGGGCCCACTGTCTATACTGCCCCCTCCTCCAGCGACAGCACAATACGGCGGAGACCAGCCATCCTGACAGTGACAGTGGTCTTTACTGTTACAAACCTGGAACAAAATACACAGCAATTCAACTTTCATCGCCGATATTAAACAGATCCAGAAAAGGAAATAATGAAAGATTTTACAACATACAAAACGTTTCAGAGCAAATGCACGCAGGCTTTGGAATCACACGCTTGTGGGAGAAGGGTCCGCAAAATCCAGCCGATCGCCAGAGGGAAGTCCTATCGCCTTCAGTTAGTTCACCAATCCCTTCTCTTCAATATAGTAACTAGTGCGGGGCTGTTCACTGACTATTCTACAGTGCTGGTGAAATAACAACTCACACCGACATTCCCATGCTCCGAAAATCCGAGAAACGTGGATTGCCAAAAGGTAGGTCACATAAAACAGAGACACAGTTGTTCCCCGAACCGAATGAAAACCCCTCAGCTGTTTCTACCCTGAGACGATATGATCTCTATGATCAGGGGTCTGGAAATGTATTTTTCAATTCATTCATTCATCTTCTGAAAGTAGATGTGACTTGGAGCCTCCATGCATTGTGTGCACATTCGAACCTCTGGCAGTGGGGTAGTGGTATTGTCACTGGACGAGTAATCCAGCAACCCATTCTCTGGGGACCTGGGTTCGAATCCTGTCATGGCAGATGGTGAAATTCGAATCCAATAAAAAAAACCTGGATTAAAAGTCTAACGATGACCAAGAACCCATTGTCGACTGTCGTAAAAACCCATCTGGTTCACTCATGTCCTTTAGGGAGGGAAATCTGCCGTCCTTACCCAGTCTGGCCGGCGGCAGCGGTGCGCAGGGGCCTTCTGGGAGGTGAGTAGTTAGTTTAAAAGCACTTACCTTTACAGGAGCAGCCCATTGGATTTCGGCGGCAGCGGTGCGCAGGGGCCTTCTGGGAGGTGAGTAGTTAGTTTAAAAGCACTTACCTTTACAGGAGCAGCCCATTGGATTTCGGCGGCAGCGGTGCGCAGGGGCCTTCTTGGAGGTGAGTAGTGAGTTTAAAAACCTTACCTTTACAGGAGCAGCCCATTGGATTTCGGCGGCAGCGGTGCGCAGGGGCCTTCTGGGAGGTGAGTAGTTAGTTTAAAAGCTCTTACCTTTACAGGAGCAGCCCATTGGATTTCGGCGGCAGCGGTGCGCAGGGGCCTTCTTGGAGGTGAGTAGTGAGTTTAAAAACCTTACCTTTACAGGAGCAGCCCTTTGGATTTCGGCGGCAGCGGTGCGCAGGGGCCTTCTTGGAGGCGAGTAGTGAGTTTAAAAACCTTACCTTTACAGGAGCAGCCCATTGGATTTCGGCGGCAGCGGTGCGCAGGGGCCTTCTTGGAGGCGAGTAGTGAGTTTAAAAACCTTACCTTTACAGGAGCAGCCCATTGGATTTCGGCGGCAGCGGTGCGCAGGGGCCTTCTGGGAGGTGAGTAGTTAGTTTAAAAGCACTTACCTTTACAGGAGCAGCCCATTGGATTTCGGCGGCAGCGGTGCGCAGGGGCCTTCTTGGAGGTGAGTAGTGAGTTTAAAAACCTTACCTTTACAGGAGCAGCCCATTGGATTTCGGCGGCAGCGGTGCGCAGGGGCCTTCTGGGAGGTGAGTAGTTAGTTTAAAAGCACTTACCTTTACAGGAGCAGCCCATTGGATTTCGGCGGCAGCGGTGCGCAGGGGCCTTCTTGGAGGTGAGTAGTGAGTTTAAAAACCTTACCTTTACAGGAGCAGCCCATTGGATTTCGGCGGCAGCGGTGCGCAGGGGCCTTCTGGGAGGTGAGTAGTTAGTTTAAAAGCACTTACCTTTACAGGAGCAGCCCATTGGATTTCGGCGGCAGCGGTGCGCAGGGGCCTTCTTGGAGGTGAGTAGTGAGTTTAAAAACCTTACCTTTACAGGAGCAGCCCATTGGATTTCGGCGGCAGCGGTGCGCAGGGGCCTTCTTGGAGGTGAGTAGTTAGTTTAAAAGCACTTACCTTTACAGGAGCAGCCCATTGGATTTCGGCGGCAGCGGTGCGCAGGGGCCTTCTTGGAGGTGAGTAGTGAGTTTAAAAACCTTACCTTTACAGGAGCAGCCCTTTGGATTTCGGCGGGAACCGGAAGTTCGACCTCTGGCAAGTCCCCCCCCCCCAAATAAATTCTGGTGGAGAGGAAACCCGAGACACTACACGTGTAGTGTCTCCCACCCACCCTCCTCCTCTAACCTAATAATAAGACCCATTGGTGTAAGGTAAGTGCCATATTATATTATATATTATTAGCATTGTGCAGGCCAAGGATTGGAGGTGGAGGAGCAGTCTCTGTCCGCGAGAGAACCTGAGAACATCTCAGAAGGTAAGCAAGTGATTTTTACTTTTATACCTTTTTTCAAATTGTGTGTGTCGGGGGGGACAGAAAAGCTGTGACCTGAGTGGCTGGTTGGGATTCTAACCTACATTTTTTTTTTTTTGACTATTTGGGAACTAATTAAACATAACTTAATTATAATTTAGAGGATATCTAGAGGATATCTAAGCCAGAGATCGGAGGATATTATAGTTAGCTATCGCATTTCTATTAGAAATCTAGTGCTAGGAAACAGATAGTTGACAGTAACTTTGTAATTTAAAAAAAAAGTATTTATTAAAAAAAAAAGACAAATTTTAATTTTAATTAATTGACGCAATGTCAGTTAGAGGGGTGCTGTGCTCTGACTGTGAGATGTGGCAGGTCCGGGAGGCTTCCAGCGTCCTGGATGGCTTCATCTGCAGAAAGTGCACCCAACTGCAGCTCCTCACAGACCGCATGGTTCGGTTGGAGCAGCAATTGGATGCACTTAGGAGCATGCAGGTGGCGGAAAGCGTCATAGATCGCAGTTATGTAAGTGTGGTCACACCCAAGGTGCAGGCAGAGAAATGGGTGACCACCAGAAAGGGCAGGCAGTCAGTGCAGGAATCCCCTGTGGTTGTCCCCCTCTCGAACAGATATACCCCTTTGGATACTGTCGGGGGGGATAGCCTATCAGGGGAAAACAGCAGCAGCCAGAGCAGTGGCACCACGGCTGGCTCTGATGTTCAGAAGGGAGGGTCAAAGCGCAGAAGAGTAATAGTTATAGGGGACTCTATAGTCAGGGGAACAGATAGGCGCTTCTGTGGACGTGAAAGAGACTCCAGGATGGTATGTTGCCTCCCTGGTGCCAGGGTCCAGGATGTCTCCGAACGGGTAGAGGGAATCCTGAAGGGGGAGGGCAAACAGGTAGAGGTCGTTGTACATATTGGTACTAACGACATAGGCAGGAAGAGGCATGAGGTCCTGCAGCAGGAGTTCAGGGAGCTAGGCAGAAAGTTAAAAGACAGGACCTCGAGGGTTGTAATCTCGGGATTACTCCCTGTGCCACGTGCCAGTGAGGCTAGAAATAGGAAGATAGAGCAGACAAACACGTGGCTAAACAGCTGGTGTAGGAGGGAGGGTTTCGGTTATCTGGACCACTGGGAGCTCTTCCGGGGCAGGTGTGACCTGTATAAGATGGACGGGTTGCATCTAAACCGGAGAGGCATAAATATCCTGGCCGCGAGATTTGCTAGTGTCACACGGGAGGGTTTAAACTAGTATGGCAGGGGGGTGGGCACGGGAGCAATAGGTCAGAAGGTGAGAGCGTTGAGGGAGAACTAGGGAATATGGACAGTGTGGCTCTGAGGCAGAGCAGACGGGGAGAAGTTGCTGAACACAGCGGGTCTGGTGGCCTGAAGTGCATATGTTTTAATGCAAGGAGCATTACGGGTAAGGCAGATGAACTTAGAGCTTGGATTACTACTTGGAACTATGATGTTGTTGCCATTACAGAGACCTGGTTGAGGGAAGGGCAGGATTGGCAGCTAAACGTTCCAGGTTTTAGATGTTTCAGGCGGGATAGAGGGGGATGTAAAAGGGGAGGCGGAGTTGCGCTACTTGTTCAGGAGAGTATCACAGCTATACAGCGAGAGGACACCTCAGAGGGCAGTGAGGCTATATGGGTAGAGATCAGGAATAAGAAGGGTGCAGTCACAATGTTGGGGGTATACTACAGGCCTCCCAACAGCCAGCGGGAGATAGAGGAGCAGATAGGTAGACAGATTTTGGAAAAGAGTAAAAACAACAGGGTTGTGGTGATGGGAGACTTCAACTTCCCCAATATTGACTGGGACTCACTTAGTGCCAGGGGCTTAGACGGGGCAGAGTTTGTAAGGAGCATCCAGGAGGGCTTCTTAAAACAATATGTAAACAGTCCAACTAGGGAAGAGGCGGTACTGGACCTGGTATTGGGGAATGAGCCCGGCCAGGTGGTAGATGTTTCAGTAGGGGAGCATTTCGGTAACAGTGACCACAATTCAGTAAGTTTTAAAGTACTGGTGGACAAGGATAAGAGTGGTCCGAGGATGAATGTGCTAAATTGGGGGAAGGCTAATTATAACAATATTAGGCGGGAACTGAAGAGCATAGATTGGGGGCGGATGTTTGAGGGCAAATCAACATCTGACATGTGGGAGGCTTTCATGTGTCAGTTGATAGGAATACAGGACAGGCATGTTCCTGTGAGGAAGAAAGACAAATACGGCAATTTTCGGGAACCTTGGATGACGAATGATATTGTAGGCCTCGTCAAAAAGAAAAAGGAGGCATTTGTCAGGGCTAAAAGGCTGGGAACAGACGAAGCCTGTGTGGCATATAAGGAAAGTAGGAAGGAACTTAAGCAGGGAGTCAGGAGGGCTAGAAGGGGTCATGAAAAGTCATTGGCAAATAGGGTTAAGGAAAATCCCAAGGCTTTTTACACTTACATAAAAAGCAAGAGGGTAGCCAGGGAAAGGGTTGGCCCACTGAAGGATAGGCAAGGGAATCTATGTGTGGAGCCAGAGGAAATGGGCGAGGTACTAAATGAATACTTTGCATCAGTATTCACCAAAGAGAAGGAATTGGTAGATGTTGAGTCTGGAGAAGGGGGTGTAGATAGCCTGGGTCACATTGTGATCCAAAAAGACGAGGTGTTGGGTGTCTTAAAAAATATTAAGGTAGATAAGTCCCCAGGGCCGGATGGGATCTACCCCAGAATACTGAAGGAGGCTGGAGAGGAAATTGCTGAGGCCTTGACAGAAATCTTTGGATCCTCGCTGTCTTCAGGGGATGTCCCGGAGGACTGGAGAATAGCCAATGTTGTTCCTCTGTTTAAGAAGGGTGGCAGGGATAATCCCGGGAACTACAGGCCGGTGAGCCTTACTTCAGTGGTAGGGAAATTACTGGAGAGAATTCTTCGAGACAGGATCTACTCCCATTTGGAAGCAAATGGACGTATTAGTGAGAGGCAGCACGGTTTTGTGAAGGGGAGGTCGTGTCTCACTAACTTGATAGAGTTTTTCGAGGAGGTCACTAAGATGATTGATGCAGGTAGGGCAGTAGATGTTGTCTATATGGACTTCAGTAAGGCCTTTGACAAGGTCCCTCATGGTAGACTAGTACAAAAGGTGAAGTCACACGGGATCAGGGGTGAACTGGCAAGGTGGATACAGAACTGGCTAGGCCATAGAAGGCAGAGGGTAGCAATGGAGGGATGCTTTTCTAATTGGAGGGCTGTGACCAGTGGTGTTCCACAGGGATCAGTGCTGGGACCTTTGCTCTTTGTAGTATATATAAATGATTTGGAGGAAAATGTAACTGGTCTGATTAGTAAGTTTGCAGACGACACAAAGGTTGGTGGAATTGCGGATAGCGATGAGGACTGTCTGAGGATACAGCAGGATTTAGATTGTCTGGAGACTTGGGCGGAGAGATGGCAGATGGAGTTTAACCTGGACAAATGTGAGGTAATGCATTTTGGAAGGGCTAATGCAGGTAGGGAATATACAGTGAATGGTAGAACCCTCAAGAGTATTGAAAGTCAAAGAGATCTAGGAGTACAGGTCCACAGATCACTGAAAGGGGCTACACAGGTGGAGAAGGTAGTCAAGAAGGCATACGGCATGCTTGCCTTCATTGGCCGGGGCATTGAGTATAAGAATTGGCAAGTCATGTTGCAGCTGTATAGAACCTTAGTTAGGCCACACTTGGAGTATAGTGTTCAATTCTGGTCGCCACACTACCAGAAGGATGTGGAGGCTTTAGAGAGGGTGCAGAAGAGATTTACCAGAATGTTGCCTGGTATGGAGGGCATAAGCTATGAGGAGCGATTGAATAAACTCGGTTTGTTCTCACTGGAACGAAGGAGGTTGAGGGGCGACCTGATAGAGGTATACAAAATTATGAGGGGCATAGACAGAGTGGATAGTCGGAGGCTTTTCCCCAGGGTAGAGGGGTCAATTACTAGGGGGCATAGGTTTAAGGTGAGAGGGGCAAAGTTTAGAGTAGATGTACGAGGCAAGTTTTTTACGCAGAGGGTAGTGGGTGCCTGGAACTCACTACCGGAGGAGGTAGTGGAGGCAGGGACGATAGGGACATTTAAGGGGCATCTTGACAAATATATGAATAGGATGGGAATAGAAGGATACGGACCCAGGAAGTGTAGAAGATTGTAGTTTAGTCGGGCAGTATGGTCGGCACGGGCTTGGAGGGCCGAAGGGCCTGTTCCTGTGCTGTACATTTCTTTGTTCTTTGTTTGTTCTTTGACAGGTGACTCCAGACCCACAGCAATGTGATTGGGTCTAAAATGCTTTCTGGGATGGGGCAAGAAATGCTGGTCCAGCATGAAAGAATTTTAAAAAATGCCGTCAACATATTGATTCATTTGATTTGATTCTTTGTCACATGTACAGGGGCTGGTTTAGCACAGGGCTAAATCGCTGGCTTTTAAAGCAGACCAAGGCAGGCCAGCAGCACGGTTCAATTCCCGTACCAGCCTCCCCGAACAGGGGCCGGAATGTAGCGACTAGGGGCTTTTCACAGTAACTTCATTGAAGCCTACTTGTGACAATAAGCGATTATTATTTCATTTTCATGTACGGAAGTCCAGTGTATGTTTCTGTGGCCGAGGGAACGTACACAGCACGTACATAGGAGACAAAAGAATAATCGACAGAGTACATCGACAAGTGGTACATGGACCAACAGTGATTGGTTACAGTGCGGAACAAGGGGCCAAACGAAGCAAAGACATGAGCAATATGAAATGGAGAGGAAGCCATCAGCCCTCGCGCCTGCTCCAGCACTCGATAAGATCATGGGCGATCTGTTTGTGTTTCAAGTTCTACATTCCCATCTATTCCCGATGACCTTTGATCCCCTAACAGGATGAATAAAATAAGTAAAAAGTAGAAAAGTACGAGGGAGTTTGAATGGTCAGTGTGTTTATTTGTCTGCTGTTTGCCAATCTGTCAGCCAGGGATCTGGTAGTAGTGGTTGGCGGTGGGACAACATTGGCGAGACTGATTGAAATACCTGCCAGTTACCCCCCCCCCCCCCCCACCCCCACCTCCATTCCTGCGTCAATGGGGCCAGTAACACTACTCCAAAGAGAGTTCAGCGGTGGAAGAACCTTTGGGTTTATGTAGATCCACCTTGTGACAATAGCCAGCAAATGACATGAAATCTTCAGCTTCATCAGTCGAGGTGTGGAGAGCAACAAACAGGGAAATGATGCTGAAACACAACAGAAAGTTCTGGAAATAACCAGCATGCTGGTCGCAGCTGTGAATAGTCACCGGACAGGCCCACATTCATTCTTATACCGGAGAGAAGAGAAGATCATTGGTGAAGTAGCTGAAGATGATTAGACTGTGATATAAGACCATAAGACATAGGAGCGGAAGTAAGGCTATTCGGCCCATCGAGTTCACTCCACCATTCAATCATGGCTGATTTCAACTCCATTTACCCGCTCTCTCTCCCTAGCCATTAATTCCTCAAGAAATCAAGAATTTATCAACTTCTGTCTTAAAGACACTCAACGTCCCGGCCTCCACCGCCCTCTGTGGCAATGAATTCCACAGACCCACCACTCTCTGACTGAAGAAATTTCTCCTCATCTCTGTTCTAAAGTGACTCCCTTTTATTCTAAGGCTGTGCCCCCGGGTCCTAGTCTCCCCTGCTAATGGAAACAACTTCCCTACGTCCACCCTATATAAGCCATTCATTATCTTGTAAGTTTCTGTTAGATCCCCCCTCAACCTCCTAAACTCCAATGAATATAATCCCAGGATCCTCAGACGTTCATCGTATGTTAGGCCTACCATTCCTGGGATCATCCGTGTGAATCTCCGCTGGACCCGCTCCATGTCTTCAATCTGGTGATTGTCCTCCCACAAGTATGGTGCCAGTCACCACAACACAGGAAGGATCTGAATGTCCTTGAGAAGGTGCAGAGGAAAGTTACCAGAACGGTTCGAGGGATGAGGGGACTTATTTTTTTTAATGTATTTATTTATTTTTTCATGGAATGTGGGCATTGGCAGCTGAGCCAGCATTTATTGTCCATCCCTAAATGTCCTTAAAGGGGCAGTTAAGAGTCACCACATTGCTGTGGGTCTGGAGTCACGTGTAGGCCAGACCGGGTAAGAATGGCAGATTTCCCTCCCTAAAGGACATCAGTGAACCAGACGGGTGTTTACGACAATCGACAATGGTTTCATGGTCATCGCTAGACTTTCAATTCCAGATTTTTGTTGAATTCGAATTTCGTCATCTGTCATGATGGGATTCGACCCTGGGTCCCCAGAGCAGTATCCTGGGTCTCTGCATTACCAGTCCTGTGACAATACCACTACGCAACTGCCTCCCTAAGGTAGTGAGGACCTAGCTACAAGGTTCAGTTGGAGAAGTTGCGTCTGTTCTCCTTGAAGCATAGGATATTGAGGAGAGATCTGGATAGAGGTGCAGAAGATTATGGCACGGTGCACAGTGGTTAGCACTGCTGCCTCACAATGCCAGGGACCCGGGTTCAATTCCAGCCTCGGGTAACTGTCTGGGTGGGCTTCCTCCGGGTGCTCCGGTTTCCTCCCACAGTCCAAAGATGTGCAGGTCAGGTGGTGTTACAGGGTTATGGGGATAGAGTGAAGGCATGGGCCTAGGTGGGGGTGCTCTTTCAGAGTGTTGGTGCAGGTTTGATGGGCCGAATGGCCTCCTTCTGCTCTGTCGGGATTCTTGAATGACGGATCCAGGCATGAGAATGGAAAGCAGTTCCCACAGAAGGTGGTCCACAAAGTCAGATTTCGATTTAAGGGGCGAAATTCTCCCGAAACGGCGCGATGTCCACCGACTGGCGCCCAAAACGGCGCCAATCAGACGGGCATCGCGCCGCCCCTAAGGTGCGGAATGCCTTTGTTGCCCCGCCAGCTGGCGCGGAAATGACATCCCCGGGCGGCGCATGCGCGGGAGCGTTAGCGGCCGCTGACTGTTTCCCGCGCATGCGCAGTGGAGGGAGTCTGTTCCGCCTCCGCCATGGTGGAGACCGTGGCGGAGGTGGAAGGGAAAGAGTGCCCCTACGGCACAGGCCCGCCCGCGGATCGGTGGGCCCCGATCGCGGGCCAGGCCACCGTAGGGGCACCCCCGCGGTCAGATCGCCCCGCGCCCCCCCCCCAGGACCCCGGAGCCCGCCCACGCCGCCTTGTCCCGCCGGTAAGGTAGGTGGTTTAATCCACGCCGGCGGGACAGGCAATTTATCGGCGGGACTTCGGCCCATCTGGGCCGGAGAACCCAGCGGGGGGGCCCGCCAACCGGCGCGGCCCGATTCCCGCCCCCGCCAAATATCCGGTGCCGGAGACTTCGGCAACCGGCGGGGGCGGGATTCACGGCGGCCAACGGCCATTCTCCGACCCGCTGGGGGGTCGGAGAATGACGCCCAAGGTGTTGGACAAGAGATGCAGGGGGATTATGAGTCAGAACATTTATACACAGTGGCCAACTGATAATGATCTGGAACTCGCTGCCGAGGAGGCTGGTAGAAGCGGTGATGATCGATGGTTGCAAATGGAATCTTGATAGGAGCTTGAGGTACAGGATAGAATGTGAAAATGGCATTGGGTGGATTCCCCTTCAGAACCAAAATGCACCTAATGGAACAAAGAACCCTCTCTGTGCCATGTTAAACCTACCACTCGATGACACTCCTGTTCGGGACTATTGGGAGGTTTTGTACATTAAAGGTGATGTACAAATGGACGTTGTAATGAATCTGTTTCCACTGCACTTTAAGGAGGTGCATTCCAAATCTCAGCCACCCCCAGTGTGAACCATTTCTCTGTCTGTTTCTCTGTCTGTACTTACCTCAACTCCGTGTCCTTTGCTGCCCCATCCATTTTTTACTGCAAACTGTTTTCCCTCAGTTACTCTATCAAAGCTCCAACATAATTTTAACCGCCTCTATTAAACCTGCCCTTAATATAAGAACAAAAGGAACAGGAGGAGGCCATTCGGCCCCTCGAGCCTGCTCCGCCATTCATTATGATCAGGGTTGATCATCAAGTTCAATACCCTGACTCCCCCATACCCCTGGATCCCTTTAGCCCCAAGAGCTATATCAACTCACTCCACACATCCCTTAATTCCCCGCAGGAGTAAAAATCTCAACTTGCTCTCACTGAAAATAAAATCTCACAGAACTGAAGCATTTATAGCTCCTGACAACATTTCAATAAAGATCCCCACCACGCTATACATCTTTTCAAATGTGCAGTGCCCAGAACTGAAAAGGTTTTAAGGGCAAACGAATAGTTGATAAAGATTCAGCATTTGAATATCATTACCCCATCAGTCTGATAGTAGAGATTCATTTCATACCCCTTTGTTATTGCAGGCCTGGTCACAGTTTTGTACATTAAACACGGCCACATCCTGACACTTGGTATCAACACAGGCCTGTGGGACAAAAAATACATCATTGTCATCACTGTGTTGCTGTCATTGGGTTTCAGTAATGCATCAAAACGTTCGACTCCAGACTCTGAGAATCAGTCAGGGTTTGGGGAGTTGGACTGGAAACATTTGATGGACCAGTTGTCGATGCCGACGCTGGGAATAGTCAGGGAATTCTGGGAATTGGATAGTCAGATTCACTGATTCCAAAACAGCGTTAACGTGCCGGGAAGTCTCAGCTGGAAAGAGAGGAAAAGGATTAACATCAGAAATGGAGAAAATGGGAAATGTAACAGGTTTTTTGCAAGAGGCGGGGGGAAAGGGGAAGGATTTATGACAGGGGATTGATAGATATGATAGAATTTACAGTGCAGAAGGAGGCCATTCGGCCCATCGAGTCTGCACCAGCTCTTGGAAAGAGCACCCTACCCAAGGTCAACACCTCCACACTATCCCCATAACCCAGTAAGCCCACCCAACACTAAGGGCAATTTTGGGCACTAAGGGCAATTTATCATGGCCAATCCACCTAACCTGCACATCTTTGGACTGTGGGAGGAAACCGGAGCACACGGAGGAAACCCACGCACACACGGGGAGGATGTGCAGACTCCGCACAGACAGTGACCCAAGCCTGAATCGAACCTGGGACCCTGGAGCTGTGAAGCAATTGTGCTAACCACTGTGCTACCGTGCCCCCCTTCTTGACTATTGTTATGAGCCAGTGTTTAGAAACCTCCAAAGTATATCATGGAGTTCACCTGACCTACAACTGTTTATTGATTTTGGTTACGATGAGCACACGGGACTGCCTTTCAGCTGTTATTCAACAGAGGCCTTCAGCACTTTTAATCAAAGACAAACTTTATTCTGCGAATTTAGTTAACATTTTTATAAACACACACAGTCAGCATTTCTATCAACTACCAACAGAAATACCCCACACAGCTACAGTACTCTACATATAACCCTAAATAAATGCCCCCCTTAAACTGTTCCAATTCAATAACAAGTCCCATAAACCAGAAACCCCCTTTTCAAAGGAGTGGCCCAGCCCCCAGCACTCAGACCTGGTATACACTCTTGTTTTCTTTTCAAAACAGCAGGTTTGAATTCCTTCCAGAAAGCAATTATTTCTTTTCGAGTTATCAAGCAGTCTGGAAACAGCTTTTAAACTGAAGGGCGAGAGACGCTCCAAGATACTCGTCTGTCTGAATCCAGCAGCCAAATGCGAAAACGAAAGGAAAAAACTCAGATCCACCAAAACAAGCCCAAACCAAAACGAATGTAAACCTCTGAGCCACAGCCCAGCTCCACCCACACAATGACATCACTGAAACCCTGTGATAAGACAAATAATTTCTTAAAGGGTCACTCCCATGACACCTCCCCCCAAGAAAAAAAAATAAACCATCACCTTCAAAGATGGTTTCATTTTTCACCTTTTCACTTTTCCAATCAGAACAATTGACAATAAATGTACATTTTTTAGACGAAAGCAAAACAGGCAAAGATTGAGAATAATGCAGCCCATTTTATTTCTTCTTCTTCCACCATCGAACCTACTTCTCTTCATCACATACGTGACAAAGCATCGGCTATCACGTTTCCTTGTCCTGCCACATGTATAATTCTTAAATGAAATGGCTATAATAATAAACTCCATCGAAATAGTCTGGCATTTTGAATCCTGAATCACTCCAAATATCCAGGTTCTCTGGATCTGTAAAGATTTAATCACCTGCTAATGGTCGCATTCCAAGCATTGTTTGGCATCTTTGAATCTGTCCATATATGTGTTTCTGGAACAGACCTCTTCATTCACCTGAGGAAGGAGCAGTGCTCTGAAAGCTAGTGACATCGAAACAAACCTGTTGGACTTAACCTGGTGTTGTAAGACTTCGTACTCCAAAAATGTCAATGGATTATGATCAGTATATATAATTGTTTCAGACGAATTGCTGGTCACATAAATATGAAAATGTTGCAAAGCCAACACCAAGCTCAAAGTCTCCTTTTCAATTGTTGAATACTTCCCCTATCATTCAATTTCTTGGAAAAATATCCAATAGGCTGCTCTATTCCTTCAGCATCACCTTCGCCCACATCACTCGATTTCAGCGGGAGCGGTGCGCAAGTGATTTCAGGGGGGTAAGTTTATCCTTTAAAAACACTTGCCTTCACAGGAGCAGGCCAGTCAATTTCAGCGGGAGCGGTGCGCAAGTGATTTCAGGGAGGTAAGTGTATCCTTTAAATACACTTACCTTCACAGGAGCAGGCCAGTCGATTTCAGCGGGAGCGGTGCGCAAGTGATTTCAGGGAGGTAAGTGTATCCTTTAAATACACTTACCTTCACAGGAGCAGGCCAGTCGATTTCAGCGGGAGCGGTGCGCAAGTGATTTCTGGGAGGTAAGTGTATCCTTTAAAAACTCTTACCTTCACAGGAGCAGGCCAGTCGATTTCAGCGGGAGCGGTGCGCAAGTGATTTCAGGGAGGTAAGTGTATCCTTTAAAAACTCTTACCTTCACAGGAGCAGGCCAGTCGATTTCAGCGGGAGCGGTGCGCAAGTGATTTCAGGGAGGTAAGTGTATCCTTTAAAAACACTTACCTTCACAGGAACAGGCCAGTCGATTTCAGCGGGAGCGGCGCGCAAGTGATTTCAGGGAGGTAAGTGTATCCTTTAAAAACTCTTACCTTCACAGGAGCAGGCCAGTCGATTTCAGCGGGAGCGGTGCGCAAGTAATTTCAGGGAGGTAAGTGTATCCTTTAAAAACACTTGTCTTCACAGGAGCAGGCCAGTCGATTTCAGCAGGAGCGGTGCGCAAGTGATTTCTGGGAGGTAAGTGTATCCTTTAAAAACTCTTACCTTCACAGGAACAGGCCAGTCGATTTCAGCGGGAGCGGTGCGCAAGTGATTTCAGGGAGGTAAGTGTATCCTTTAAAAACACTTGCCTTCACAGGAGCAGGCCAGTCGATTTCAGCGGGAGCGGTGCGCAAGTGATTTCAGGGAGGTAAGTGTATCCTTCAAAAACACTTGCCTTCACATGAGCAGGCCAGTCGATTTCAGCGGGAGCGGTGCGCAAGTGATTTCAGGGAGGTAAGTGTATCCTTCAAAAACACTTACCTTCACAGGAGCAGGCCAGTCGATTTCTGCGGGAGCGGTGTGCAAGTGATTTCTGGGAGGTAAGTTTATCCTTTTAAAAAAACACTTCTTTTCTGTTTTATTTTTTTCGACCCGCGGACTTCTGGGAAGACCCCCCCTCCCCCAACCAATAAATTCTGGTGGAGAGGAAACCCGAGACACTACACGTGTAGTGTCTCCCACCCGCCCTCCTCCTCTAACCTAATAATAAGACCCATTGGTGTGAGGTAAGTGCCATTTTATATTATTATTATATTATATTATTAGCATTGTGCAGGTCAAGGTTCGGAGGAGGAAGAGCAGTCTCTGTCAGGGAGAGAACCTGAGAACATCAAAGACACTCAGAAGGTAAGTAAGTGATTTTTACTCATTTTTACTTTTAGACCTTTTTCAAATTGTGTGTGTCGGGGGAAACTGAAGTGACATCACAGAAAAGCTGTGACCTGAGTGGCTGGTTGGGAATCTACACTAAATTAAAACAATTAAGCATTGGTAACTAATTAAACATAATTACTTAATTATAATTTAGAGGGGTATCTAAGCCAGAGATCGGAGAGTACTATATTTAGCTTTCGCATTTCTATTAGAAATCTAGTGCTAGGAAACAGATAGTTAACAGTAACTTTGAAATTTTTTGAAAAATATATAAAAACATTTTTTTTTTTTTTTTAAATTTAAATTTTAATTAATTGACGTAATGCCAGTTAGAGGGGTGCAGTGCTCTGACTGTGAGATGCGGCAGGTCCGGGAGGCTTCCAGCGTCCCGGATGGCTTCATCTGCAGAAAGTGCACCCAACTGGAGCTCCTCACAGACCGCATGGTTCGGTTGGAGCAGCAATTGGATGCACTTAGGAGCATGCAGGTGGCGGAAAGCATCATAGATCACAGTTATATAAATGTGGTCACACCCAAGGTGCAGGCAGAGAAATGGGTGACCACTTGAAAGGGCAGGCAGTCAGTACAGGAATCCCCTGTGGCTGTCCCCCTCTCGAACAGGTATACCCCTTTGGATACTGTCGGGGGGGATAGCCTATCAGGGGAAAACAGCAGCAGCCAGAGTAGTGGCACCACGGCTGGCTCTGATGTTCAGAAGGGAGGGTCAAAGCGCAGAAGAGCAATAGTAATAGGGGACTCTATAGTCAGGGGCACAGATAGGCGCTTCTGTGGATGTGAAAGAGACTCCAGGATGGTAAGTTGCCTCCCTGGTGCCAGGGTCCGGGATGTCTCCGAACGGGTAGAGGGCATCCTGAAGGGGGAGGGCAAACAGGCAGAGGTCGTTGTACATATTGGTACTAACGACATAGGCAGGAAGGGGCATGAGGTCCTGCAGCAGGAGTTCAGGGAGCTAGGCAGAAAGTTAAAAGACAGGACCTCTAGGGTTGTAATCGCGAGATTACTCCTTGTGCCACGTGCCAGTGAGGCTAGAAATAGGAAGATAGAGCAGCTAAACACGTGGCTAAACAGCTGGTGTAGGAGGGAGGGTTTCCGTTATCTGGACCACTGGGAGCTCTTCCGGGGAAGGTGTGACCTATATAAGAAGGACGGGTTGCATCTAAACCGGAGAGGCATAAATATCCTGGCCGCGAGGTTTGCTAGTGTCACACGGGAGGGTTTAAACTAGTATGACAGGGGGGTGTACACGGGAGCAATAGGTCAGAAGGTGAGAGCATTGAGGGAGAACTAGGGAATAGGGACAGTGGGGCTCTGAGGCAGAGCAGACAGGGAGAAGTTGCTGAACACAGCGGGTCTGGTGGCCTGAAGTGCATATGTTTTAATGCAAGAAGTATTACGGGTAAGGCAGATGAACTTAGAGCTTGGATTAGTACTTGGAACTATGATGTTGTTGCCATTACAGAGACCTGGTTGAGGGAAGGGCAGGATTGGCAGCTAAACGTTCCAGGATTTAGATGTTTCAGGCAGGATAGAGGGGGATGTAAAAGGGGAGGCGGAGTTGCGCTACTTGTTCAGGAGAATATCACAGCTGTACTGCAGGAGGACACCTCAGAGGGCAGTGAGGCTATATGGGTAGAGATCAGGAATAAGAAGGGTGCAGTCACAATGTTGGGGGTTTACTACCTGCCTCCCAACAGCCAGCGGGAGATAGAGGAGCAGATAGGTAGACAGATTTTGGAAAAGAGTAAAAACAACAGGGTTGTGGTGATGGGAGACTTCAACTTCCCCAATATTGACTGGGACTCACTTAGTGCCAGGGGCTTAGACGGGGCGGAGTTTGTAAGGAGCATCCAGGAGGGCTTCTTAAAACAATATGTAGACAGTCCAATAGGGAAGGGGCGGTACTGGACCTGGTATTGGGGAATGAGCCCGGCCAGGTGGTTGATGTTTCAGTAGGGGAGCATTTCGGTAACAGTGACCACAATTCAGTAAGTCTTAAAGTACTGGTGGACAAGGATAAGAGTGGTCCTAGGATGAATGTGCTAAATTGGGGGAAGGCTAATTATAACAATATTAGGCGGGAACTGAAGAACATAGATTGGGGCGGATGTTTGAGGGCAAATCAACATCTGACATGTGGGAGGCTTTCAAGTGTCAGTTGAAAGGAATTCAGGACCGGCATGTTCCTGTGAGGAAGAAGGATAAATACGGCAATTTTCGGGAACCTTGGATAACGAGAGATATTGTAGGCCTCGTCAAAAAGAAAAAGGAGGCATTTGTCAGGGCTAAAAGGCTGGGAACAGACGAAGCCTGCGTGGAATATAAGGAAAGTAGGAAGGAACTTAAGCAAGGAGTCAGGAGGGCTAGAAGGGGTCACGAAAAGTCATTGGCAAATAGGGTTAAGGAAAATCCCAAGGCTTTTTACACGTACATAAAAAGCAAGAGGGTAGCCAGGGAAAGGGTTGGCCCACTGAAGGATAGGCAAGGGAATCTATGTGTGGAGCCAGAGGAAATGGGCAAGGTACTAAATGAATACTTGCATCAGTATTCACCAAAGAGAAGAAATTGGTAGATGTTGAGTCTGGAGAAGGGTGTGTAGATAGCCTGGGTCACATTGAGATCCAAAAAGACGAGGTGTTGGGTGTCTTAAAAAATATTAAGGTAGATAAGTCCCCAGGGCCTGATGGGATCTACCCCAGAATACTGAAGGAGGCTGGAGAGGAAATTGCTGAGGCCTTGACAGAAATCTTTGGATCCACACTGTCTTCAGGGGATGTCCCGGAGGACTGGAGAATAGCCAATGTTGTTCCTCTGTTTAAGAAGGGTAGCAAGGATAATCCAGGGAACGACAGGCCGGTGAGCCTTACTTCAGTGGTAGGGAAATTACTGGAGAGAATTCTTCGAGACAGGATCTACTCCCATTTGGAAGCAAACGGACGTATTAGTGAGAGGCAGCATGGTTTTGTGAAGGGGAGGTTGTGTCTCACTAACTTGATAGAGTTTTTCGAGGAGGTCACTAAGATGATTGATGCAGGTAGGGCAGTGGATGTTGTCTATATGGACTTCAGTAAGGCCTTTGACAAGTTCCCTCATGGTAGACTAGTACAAAAGGTGAAGTCACACGGGATCAGGGGTGAGCTGGCAAGGTGGATTCAGAACTGGCTAGGTCATAGAAGGCAGAGAGCAGCAATGGAAGGATGCTTTTCTAATTGGAGGGCTGTGACCAGTGGTGTTCCACAGGGATCAGTGCTGGGACCTTTGCTCTTTGTAGTATATATAAATGATTTGGAGGAAAATGTAACTGGTCTGATTAGTAAGTTTGCAGACGACACAAAGGTTGGTGGAATTGCGGATAGCGATGAGGACTGTCAGAGGATGCAGCAGGATTTAGATTGTTTGGAGACTTGGGCGGAGAGATGGCAGATGGAGTTTAATCCGGACAAATGTGAGGTAATGCATTTTGGAAGGTCTAATGCAGGTAGGGAATATACAATGAATGGTAGAACCCTCAAGAGTATTGAAAGTCAGAGAGATCTAGGAGTACAGGTCCACAGGTCATTGAAAGGGGCAACACAGGTGGAGAAGGTAGTCAAGAAGGCATACGGCATGCTGGCCTTCATTGGCCGGGGCATTGAGTATAAGAATTGGCAAGTCATGTTGCAGCTGTATAGAACCTTAGTTAGGCCACACTTGGAGTATAGTGTTCAATTCTGGTCGCCACACTACCAGAAGGATGTGGAGGCTTTAGAGAGGGTGCAGAAGAGATTTACCAGAATGTTGCCTGGTATGGAGGGCATTAGCTATGAGGAGCGGTTGAATAAACTCGGTTTGTTCTCACTGGAATGAAGGAGGTTGAGGGGAGACCTGATAGAGGTCTACAAAATTATGAGGGGCATAAACAGAGTGGATAGTCAGAGGCTTTTCCCCAGGGTAGAGGGGTCAATTACTCGGGGGCATAGGTTTAAGGTGAGAGGGGCAAGGTTTAGAGTAGATGTACGAGGCAAGTTTTTTACACAGAGGGTAGTGGGTGCCTGGAACTCGCTACCAGAGGAAGTGGTGGAAGCAGGGACGATAGGGACATTTAAGGGGCATCTTGACAAATACATGAATAGGATGGGAATAGAGGGATACGGACCCAGGAAGTGTAGAAGATTGTAGTTTAGTCGGGCAGCATGGTCGGCACGGGCTTGGAGGGCCGAAGGGCCTGTTCCTGTGCTGTACATTTCTTTGTTCTTTGTTCTTTGTTGAACCACTTTGAATGGTTTGGTATAATCGGGGATGACTAACCCAGGAGCAGTGGTTATCACAGCCTTCAGGCCGTCACGTGCCTGTTGACACTCCGCTGTCCACTGAAATGTGCTACGCTTCTTCAGCAAGTCCGTCAGTGGAGCGACCACACTGCTAACATTCGGCACAAATTTACAGTAAAAAAACACTTGTGCCAAGAAATCGCATTATTTCCCTTAAGTTGAGGGGATTAGAAACTCCTCAATAACCTTTGTTTTCACATACCATGGGACCATTTGTCCACGTCCAATTGTATGGCCAAGGAACGAGACTTGGGCCTTTCCAAACTCACTTTTGGCTAGGTTTATCACCAAACCCGCCTCCTGAAGTCGATCGAATAACTCCATCAGATGCTTCAAATGTTCTTTCCATGTCTGACTAAAAATCACCAGATCGTCGATGTATACCGCACAATTGGGTAATCCTGAATCAACTTTGTTCACCGTTGAAATGTGGCTGGGGCGTTTTTCATGCCAAATGACATAATTTTGAATTGGTATATACCACCTGGAGTCACAAAAGCTGAACTCTCCTTCGCCCTTTTGGATAAAGGTACCTGCCAGTAACCTTTAAGTAAATCCAGTTTGGAGATAAATGCTGATTGTCCCACCTTCTCAATGCAATCCTCCACATGTGGGATAGGATAAGAGTCCATTTTTGTAACTGCATTAACCTTTCTATAGTCCACACACAACCATTGGGTATCGTCTAGTTTCGGTACCATCACTATGGGTGAGCTCCATTGGCTGCAACCCACTTCAATTATGCCATTCTTCAGCATACTCTCAATCTCTCTGTTAACCTGTGCCACTTTTCAACGATTCAGTCTATATGGATGTTGTTTGATTGGAACAGCATTTCCCACATCTACATCATGTATAGCCATTTTAGTACTTACCAATTTATCTCTACAAACTTGCCCATGTGATATCTCTTTCAGATCAGTTTGATTTTCCTCTGGAAGGTAACTCGAATTGATTCAAATTTTTAAGAACATCCTCGTTTTCCAATTTAATTTGAGGTATGTCAAATTCACAGTCATCTGGATTTGGTTCGTCACTTTGAGTTAGAATCATTAAAACCTCCTTTTTCCCTCCTTCCCTTTCAAAGTACCTTTTAAGCATATTCACATGACACACTCGGTGAGTCTTCCTTCTATCTGGTGTTTTTACCACATAATTCACCTCACTTAATTTCCTTTCAATCTGATACGGTCCACAAAACCTAGCTTTTAAAGGCTCACCTACCACTGGTAACAACACTAAAACTTTATACCCACTGGCAAAACTACGAATTTTTACTTTCTTGTCCGCTACCTGTTCATCACATTTTGTGCAACTTTGAAATGTTGCTAGCCAATTCACCTGCTCTGTTTAATCGTTCGCTAACATTTGACACGTAATCCAATAATGTTATTTCAGACTACTCACTCACCAATTTCTCCTTAATCATTTTCAGTAGTCCTCTTACCTCATGACCAAATATTAGTTCTAAAGGACTGAATTTGATTGACTCATTCGGTGCATCCCTAATTGCAAACAGTACAAATGGAATTCCTTTATCCCAATCCTCTGGATTATCGTGACAATACGCCCTCAACATTATCTTTAACATCTGATGCCACCGTTCTATCACTTCCTGCGATTCTGGATGGGACGCAGTTGATTTAAATTGTTTTACTCCAAAGCTATCCATAACGTCTTTGAATAACTTTGAGGTAAAATTTGATCCTTGATCCGATTGTATTTCTGTAGGTAGTCCATATCTGGTAAAGAATTTAAGTAATTCCTCCACAATCCTTTTAGCTGTAATATTATATACTGGAATGGCCTCTGGAAACCTAGTAGACACATCCATTATAGTCAAAAGATATTGATTCCCACTTTGTGTTTTAGGATGCCGTCCTACACAATCAATTAAGACCCTTCCTCAAATGCCGGAATGGGTATTAAGGGCGCTGGTTTTATCACTGCTTGAGGTTCCCCTATCACTTGACATGTGTGACATGATCAACAAATTTTAACTACATGTTTATGTAGTCCATGCCAATAAAACTGTTTTTTTATTTTAGCTTGAGTTATCCTTACTGCCAAATGACCTCCCACTGGTACCTCATGTGCAACTCGCAACATCTTTCCATATCCTACCGGCAAACCACTTGATGAACTTCCGCCCACTTTTCATCCGCCTGCATATGTAAAGGTCTCCATTTTCTCATTAAGACATCATTTTTAAGGTAATAACACTCTGGTATACTCTCAGATTCCTCTTCCATATATGCTTTCTGATATATGCTTTTTATTTCTCTATTTCTATGATGTAACTCCGCTAATTTTGCTGAACTACAAATATCTGAATCGCGAGCAGAAACTTACAGCCAAGCTCCGCACACATGAGTACGGCCTCAACCGGGACCTTGGATTCATGTCGCATTACATTCACCCCCCACCATCTGGCTTGGGCTTGCGAAATCCTACCAACTGTCCTGGCTTGAGACAATTCACACCTCTTTAACTTGGGGTTACCCCTCTCTCCAGTTGCTCCGTCTGGACCTGTAAAGACTTAATTACCTGCAAAGACTCGCATTCAAAGTATTGTCTGGCATCTTTGATTTTGTCTATATATATGTTTCTGGAACATACCTCTTCATTCACCTGAGGAAGGAGCAGCGCTCCGAAAGCTAGTGACATCGAAACAAACCTGTTGGACTTTAACCTGGTGTTGTAAGACTTCGTACTGTGCTCACCCCAGTCCAACGCCGGCATCTCCACATCTTAAAAATATCCGCCTCATCCTCCACCTGTTCTTGTTCTTTTCCAACCATCTGATCAAAAATCGTTTTTGATAATTCAACTTCAACTTTATCGTCCGGTTAAGAGAAATTGTGAATGTCGCCAACAATTAGCCATGATGGTGATGACTGGCGGAGCAGGCTCGAAGAGCCAAAGGGCCTCCTTCAGCTCCTATCTCCTATGTAACAGGTGCTGCCTAATTAAAGGTAAGCAGAGGTTTGAGGAACATCATTGGATTTACTGTTGAGGTTGGATGTGGGCGATGTCATTGTCGTTCTGTCTCTGCACCAAGGGAAGTGGCTCGTCAGGAAGTCACAACAATGAAGGTGATGGAACAGGAGGAGAATGCGGAGAAACGAGGGCATTGCGAGCAGTGTAGAGGAGGATGGATGTCTTTAACCATGGACTGGGAACGGAGATGGGCGGCATGAACGCTGGGACAGAATGACTGGGGAGAGTGGAACAGTGTCAATTCCTCCAGTGTTAATATTGCTTGATATTGACTGGGGTTTGGTTACCTTGTTATCTCCACACTTGGTTCCTTGTTGAACTAGGTCTGGACTGTTGGAATCAGGTAAAGTTGAAACTGTTCCTCGGCAAACGTACTTCACACCCGCAACAGTCAGTGTGGTGGTCAAAATATTCAGATTCCCTCCTTGGAGTGGAGTGGTGTTTCCACCTTTACACTGGATTTTTCCACACCCTATATTCCTGTCGGAGAGACACAAGTGATTAAAACCTTCTTTGTGCTGAGTTCACTGAGGTCTCTATTGCTACCCGGTCCAGTCCGTGTGTGGATTACATTCAGCCGCCTCTCAATCTTCTATTTGTGATTCTACATTTCACAATGGCAGCAAGGCCATTCTGCCCCTCGTCCTCTCCTACTATAGAAGCACTAGTGCCAAACGACATCCCACTGGTATTTCAATGATCCGAATGCTTGCTTTTCTTCGACCTGCTGCTCAGTCAAGATGTTAAACATTTTTGAGGCCAGTTATTTCCTGACGATGAGTTTTATGTTTGGGTCAGCGCTCCTGCTCGTCCTAGCTGCACATTAGAATGATTACAGCACAAGAGAGTGACCATTTAATTTTTTTCCAACTTATAAAAGGTAAGAGAGAGGCAAAAATAGACATTGGACCACTGGATAATGTAGCTGGAGAAGTAATAATAGGAAACAAATAAATCGCAGAGGAAATGAATAGTTACTTTGCATCGGTCTTCACGGAGGAAGACACCAGTGGGATGCCAGAGCTCCAGGAGAACCAGGGGGCAGAGGTGAGTGCAGTGACCATTACTAAGGAGAAGGTTCTGGGGAAACTGAAAGGTCTGAAGGTGGATACGTCACCTGGACCGGATGGACTACACCCCAGGGTCCTAAAAGAGATAGCTGAGGAAATTGTGGAGGCATTAGTGATGATCTTTCAGGAATCACTGGAGGCAGGAAGGGTCCCAGAGGACTGGAAAGTGGCTCATGTAACACCCCTGTTTAAGAAGGGAGGGAGGCAGAAGACGGGAAATTATAGGCCGGTTAGCCTGACTTCGGTGATTGGTAAGCTTTTAGAGTCTGTTATTAAAGATGAGATCGCGGAGTACTTGGAAGTGCATGGTAAAATAGGACTGAGTCAGCACGGCTTCGTCAAAGGCAGGTCGTGTCTGACAAATCTGTTATAGAGTTCTTTGAGGAGGTAACAAGGAAGTTAGACAAAGGAGAACCAGTGGACGTGATGTATTTAGATTTCCAGAAGGCCTTTGACAAGGTGCCGCATAGGAGACTGTTAAATAAGTTAAGAGCCCATGGTGTTCAGGGTAAGATCCTGGCATGGATAGAGGATTGGCTGACTGGCAGAGGGCATAGTGTGGGGATAAAGGGGTCTTTTTCAGGATGGCAGCCGGTGACTAGTGGTGTTCCTCAGGGGTCTGTGCTGGGACCACAACTTTTCACAATATACATTAATGATCTGGAAGAAGGAACTGAAGGCAGTGTTGCTAAGTTTGCAGATGATACAATGATCTGTAGAGTGACAGGTAGTATTGAGGAAGCAAGGGGGCTGCAGAAGGACTTGGACAGGCTAGGAGAGCGGGCAACAAAGTGGCAAATGAAATACAATATGGAAAAGTGTGAGGTTCTGCACTTTGGAAGGAGGAATTTAGGCATAGACTATTTTCTAAATGGGGAAATGCTTCGGAAAGCAGGAGCACAAAGAGACTTGGGAGTCCTTGTTCACGATTCTCTTAAGGTTAACGTGCAGGTTCAGTCGGCAGTTAGAAAGGCAAATGCAATGTTAGCATTCATGTCGAGAGGGCTAGAATACAAGACCAGGGATGTACGTCTGAGGCTGTATAAGGCTCTGGTCAGACCCCATTTGGAGTATTGTGAGCAGTTTTGGGCCCCGTATCTAAGGAAGGATGTGCTGGCCTTGGAAAGGGTCCAGAGGAGGTTCACAAGAATGATCCCTGGAATGTAGAGCTTGTCGTATGAGGAACGGTTGAGGACTCTGGGTCTGTACTCGTTCGAGTTTAGAAGGATGAGAGGGAATATTATTAAAACTTACAGGATACTGCGAGGCCTGGATAGAGTGGACGTGGAGAGGATGTTTCCACTTGTAGGAAAAACTAGAAGCAGAGGACACCATCTCAGACTAAAGGAACGATCCGTGAATGGTTGTTGCAGGTGCCGGGGTTTAGATATTTCAGTAAGTTCAGGGAAGGTGGTAAAAGATGGGGAGGGGTGGCATTGTTAGTCAAGGACAGTATTACGGTGGCAGAAAGGACGTTTGATGAGGACTCGTCTACTGAGGTAGTATGGGCTGAGGTTAGAAACAGGAAAGGAGAGGTCACCCTGTTAGGGGTTTTCTATTGGCCTCTGAAAAGTTCCAGACATGTAGAGGAAAGGATTGCAAAGATGATTCTGGATAGGAGCGAAAGCAACAGGGTAGTTGTTTTGGGGGACTTTAACTCTCCAAATATTGACTGGAAACGCTATAGTTCGAGTACTTTAGATGGGTCTGTTTTTGTCCAACGAGTGCAGGAGGGTTTCCTGACACAGTATGTAGATAGGCCAACGAGAGGCGAGGCCATATTGGATTTGATACTGGGTAATGAACCAGGACAGGTGTTAGATTTGGAGGTAGGTGAGTACTTTGGTGATAGTGACCACAATTCGATTACGTTTACTTTAGTAATGGAAAGGGATAGGTATATACCGCAGGGCAAGAGTTATATCTGGGAGAAAGGCAATTATGATGCGATGAGGCAAGACTTAGGATGCATCGGATGGAGAGGAAAACTGCAGGGGATGGGCACAATGGAAATGTGGAGCTTGTTCAAGGAACAGCTACTGCGTGTCCTTGATAAGTATGTACCTGTCAGGCAGGGAGGAAGTGGTCGAGCAAGGGAACCGTGGTTTACTAAAGCAGTCGAAACACTTGTCAAGAGGAAGAAGGAGGCGTATGTAAAGATGAGACATGAAGGTTCAGTTAGGGCTTTTGAGAGTTACAAGTTAGCTAGGAAGGACCTAAAGAGAGAGCTAAGAAGAGCCAGGAGGGGACATGAGAAGTCTTTGGCAGGTAGGATCAAGGATAACCCTAAAGCTTTCTATAGATATGTCAAAAATAAAAGAATGACTCGGGTAAGAGTAGGGCCAGTCAAGGACAGTAGTGGGAAGTTGTGCGTGGAGTCCGAGGAGATAGAAGAGGTACGAAATGAATATTTTTTGTCAGTATTCACACAGGAAAAAGACAATGTTGTTGAGGAGAATACTGAGATTCAGGCTACTAGACTAGAAGGGCTTGAGGTTCATAAGTAGGAGGTGTTGGCAATTCTGGAAAGTGTGAAAATAGATAAGTCCCCTGGGCCGGACGGGATTTATCCAAGGATTCTCTGGGAAGCTAGGGAGGAGATTGCTGGGCCTTTGGCTTTGATCTTTAAGTCATCTTTGTCTACAGGAATAGTGCCAGAAGACTGGAGGATAGCAAGTGTTGTCCCCTAGTTCAAGAAGGGGATTAGAGACAACCCCGGTAACTATAGACCAGTGAGCCTTACTTCTATTGTGGGCAAAGTCTTGGAAAGGTTTAGAAGAGACAGGATGTATAATCATCTGGAAAGGAATAATTTGATTAGAGATAGTCAACACGGTTTTGTGAAGGGTAGGTCGTGCCTCACAAACCTTATTGAGTTCTTTGAGAAGGTGACCAAACAGGTGGATGAGGTTAAAGCAGTTGATGTGGTGTATATGGATTTCAGTAAAGCGTTTGATAAGGTTCCCCACGGTAGGCTACTGCAGAAAATATGGAGGCATGGGATTCAGGGTGATTTAGCAGTTTGGATCAGAAATTGGCTAGCTGGAAGAAGACAAAGGGTGGTGGTTGATGGGAAATGTTCAGACTGGAGTCCAGTTACTAGTGGTGTACCACAAGGGTCTGTTTTGGGGCCACTGCTGTTTGTCATTTTTATAAATGACCTGGAGGAGGGCGTAGAAGGATGGGTGAGTAAATTTGCAGATGACACTAAAGTCGGTGGAGTTGTGGACAGTGCGGAAGGATGTTACAAGTTACAGAGGGACATAGATAAGCTGCAGCGCTGGGCTGAGAGG